>NC_135536.1:191927523-192096441 GCF_045843805.1 Urocitellus parryii | reverse complement strand
CCCCGCCCACCCGGGCACCCGCCTCTGACCTCCAGGCGGAAGGGCTGTGGGCTGCGGGCATCCTGTGTCCCCCCAACTCCCCGCACAGGGATGAGACGCTTGATGCCCACAGGCGTGACCCGCCCTCTGCGGGCTGCTGGAGTGACCGCCAGCTGGGGCCGGGGGCCCGCCTCGCTGCCCTGGGGTGGGTTCCGGGGGCAGCGGGGTGGGGCTCCCCCTCCTCTGCAGACACCGCCCACCCTGGGGCACCCCAGGACAAGGGAGGGTGACGTGGGCGGTGGGCGGAGGTTCCGGAGATTGACCCCAGGGTGCTTGACCGCGGGCCTCATCCCAGCCCTTTTTATTTTGAGACAGGTTCTCCCTAAGCTGCTGAGGCTGGCCTCGAACTTGTGATCCTCCTGCCTCAGCCTCCCGAGTCTCTGGGATCACAGACGGGCACCACTGGGCCTGGCTGTGTGTCATGGAAACATGCTGCATGCTGTCAGCTCCTGGAACCCCCCGGAACCCCCCACAAGCCCTCAGAGGGGGGCTCCCTTGCGATCTGTCTTCTGGGGGCTTCACTAAGACCCAGCGGTCAGTGCGGGGACAGGATTTGCAATCGGGCAGTCTGACTGTCCGCCTGGCTCCTGCCCACTGCAGCCACCCCTGCAAGGGCTGGCAGCCTGGCCTTGTCCTTTGGGAGTCCCCTACTCTCCTTAGAGGCCTCCAACCTGCCCACCAGCTCTGCCTGCTGACAGGCCAGCTGTCCCTGTCACTGGAGGTCAACCCCCGTCCCCGGTCCTGAGCTGGGGCTCGGGGTCACTGCACACGCTCTGGCCGCCCAGGGGAGCTCCGCACACAAGGGCCCCTTCCTGCCCCTCCGTGTCAGAACAGGCCCTCGTCCCTCGGGGCCTGCTCCAGGCCTGCCCAGCACTAATGGCCCTGCTCCGTGGGCAGCTCGAGTCCCCTGAATGGACCATCCTCAGTTTGTCACCCAAGCGAAGCCTCCCAGAGCGTCCCCAGACGGCAGAGGCGCACCACGGGCCTCGGCCCCCCTCAGGCAGGGGGCCACGCTGGCCTGGCAGGGACGCAGCTTCGTGTCCTCCACACGGGGACCCTCTGCACAGCCTCTGGGGAGACGAGTCGGCGGGGAGGCCTGGCCAGCGCCCTGGACGGACCCGAGGGCCTCGGAACTGGCCGGCTCTGGACGGAAAGTCTCAACCTCAGGTGTGCCCCTGACTCACTGCGTGACCCTGGGCGAGTCGGTCCCCCTCTGGCCCTCAGAGGGAACCACAGCGTCCACCTCACAGGGGGACACAGGGGCCGTGTCAGGAGGAGGAAGATGGGAGCCGGGGGCTGGGCGTGTGGGGTCCCCGTGGCGGGAGGGTCAGCAGCTGTGGCTCCCTAGCAGGAGGCGCAGGGTGGCGGTGTCCCCAGGCTCGTCCGTCCACCCAGAGACGCAGCCGTGACCCTGCGGGGAAACAGGGCCCTTGAAGTACTGGCTCAGCGGAGGTCACCCTGGCTTAGAGTGGGCCCTGACTCCACCGCCCGTGTCCCTGCAGGAGGAGGGACGCGTGGAGGAAGGTCGGGTGGACGCGGAGAGGGTCTACAGGGTGTGGCTCCAAGCCCAGGTCAGCAGGCCTCCTGGCCACCCAGAGACCCAGAGGGGGCAGAGGAAGCAGGTGTCCCCAGAGTCCTCGGGGAGCCCGGCTGCCCACACCCCCCGGCTCTGCCTCCAGGGCTGGGAGAGAGTGGCCTTCTGCCGTCCTCGGCCCCCCGGGCTGCACCCCTGGTCAGTGTCCTGGCGACTGCACCAGGCGCTCCCACGAGCTTCCTGTGGGTCACTGAGTTCTCACCAGTGCCGTCCTTACCCCATCCCGCCTCACAGGGGAGCATCAGGGACATTAGGGACCGTCCCTGGGTCTAGATCTGAATCTGCTGCACCTGGTCAACCGCAGGGTCCCTCCACACCCTGCACCGCTCTGCGCATCCTGCAGGAGGCGCCAGCCTGGGTGCAGCGCGTCCAGGTCCCTCTGCTGAGGGACCTCCAGGCCAGGTCTGCCCGAGCTGCAGGCCTCTGCTGTGACCCTGCCCTGAGCTGGCCTCTGGGTGCCAAGTGCCCTGGGGCTTGGGACCGGGCACGGCCAGCTCTGTGCCCACAGGGAGCCTGTGCAGCTGACCCCAGGTCTGGCCCTCAGGGATCCTCAGGGCTCCTCTGTGGCAGGACAGCGGCACCCAAGGCCGGGGACAGCACCCAAGGCCCCCGACACCTTCAACGACCGGGACAGCACCCAAGGCCCCCGACACCTTCAACGACCCTCCTGTTGCCGGGACCCACAGAGCTGGGTCCTCATCACTGAGGGGGGTAGGGACAGGAAGGCCAGAGAGAGGCACAGCCACCACAGCGCCGCTGCAGCCGGTCCAGGAGGCGTGTCCACCAGGAAGCAGGAAGGTCCAGCTGGGTTCCTTCACCCTTTGTCCCAGGATGCAAAAATGTCAGCAATGTGCTAGGACAACAGCCACGCAGGGACACTGCTCGCCCCCACGGCCACTTCCTGCCTGGGCTCTGGGTCAGGGCAAGAGTGGGGGGGGGCTGGCTCCTGCGGGTCACCCTCCGCCTTGGGCCTGGGGTGACCACGTCAGTCCACCTCAGGGTGAAGAGGCCACAGCCCAGGCGCTGCCTGGATTCCCCCGAGGGTCCACCTTGGGGCACCGGGTCCCCCTGGGGCCTCCCCAGATTCGACTTTACAGCATGAGGCTAGACCCGGGCTCTCCCTGGAGGGTCCCTGCCACTGCCAACCCTGAGTGTCCCCCACCAGAATGCCAACAGTGTCCCGCTTACCGCAGACTCACGGGGCCCCACACCACGAGGACGTCACCACGCCCCGGGAGACGCGTGCCACAGAGCCCTGGCCTCGCTTCCAGAGAGACACAACCCAGGCCACAGAACCGGTCACTCCTTTGCAGCTGCCTCTGACTCGAGGCCACTGCCCGCAGGTCCCTGGGGCCTGGACCCGCCCCAGGCAGGGCACCTCCTGGCCCCAGCAGGCCCCTGCTGCCCCTGGTCTCTGGGTCGGAGACCTCCCCGTTGTCACCTGTGTCACCAGTTTCTGCTCTGGGGAGGAGGACGTGGGAGGGGACGGGAGGATCTCAGGATTCCTCATCTCAGGTCTCGGTCCCCCGCATCCTTGCCCCAGAGGCCACCGGTGCTGAACCGGTGTCACATACAGTGGGGTGCGGGGGCGGAGACCCAGGGTCTGCGGGAAGAGGGTCACACGGCCTGGACAGACCCCTCCAGGCAGACCCCTCTCCCCAGGTCCCCTGAGGCACAGCGCCACCCCCGTGACACACCTGGGGTCTCAGGAGGACCGTGGGGAGCCAGCGGAGGGCCTGCCCACCCCTGGCCCGCTCTGCAGGCCCGTCTGCATGCCGGGCAGGCCTGGCCGCACCCGCGTCTGTCGCTCTGTGGACACAGAGTCCAGAGCCAAGGTCACCGTGGGCTCCCACACCAGAGGCCGCGGCGAGGGCTGGGCGCACGGAGCCGCAGGTGACTCAGGGCAGCGTCACCTGTGATCACAGAAGAGGAGGACCTGCCCCACGTCCACCGCGGGGACCCGCTGAGCGCGTTGGGGAGCCACACAGACGCAGTGCTGGCAGAGTGCGTGCGCGGGGGACCTGGGGCCTGGGTGAAGACGGCTCACGCCACCTTGCAGGGCTGGGGTGCAGGGCCACCACGTCCCTTCAGCACGGGGAAGGTGGGCACTGAACTGAAGGTGGGTCCCTTGTGGACCATGACCAACAGCAGTGCACCTAGGTTTGGCTCTGGTGGCCGGTTGGGGTCACCTGAGTGTTACCCAGTCCTCTGGCCACGGCTCCTCCCGCCAGGAGCCCTCTGGAGCCTGGAGAGAGGGACGCAGACAGACACCCCTGAGCGCCCACCTCACGGGCCCCAGGACAGGCGTCACCAGGCGACGCACCCAGGGCCAGGACAGATGGGCAGTGAGGCCCCCCGGCAGCCACCGTCCTCCCAGTCAAGTGTGGCCGAAGGTCACTTTTCTGTCCTTTCCTGGAGTCGAGACTCGGGATGCTGAGTGGCCCACGGAGCCCCGCATCCCAACTAGCCGGGGTGCGGAGGGGAGGGAGGCCGCCTTCCCTGTTGATCCAGGACTCGAGGCGGGCGGCCAACGGCTGCTGTTGAAGAAGGCTGATCTCAAGCAGGACTAACCGGCGACAGAAACGGAGCCGTCCCAAGTGAAGGGGCTTCATCCAGAGAATTACCTTCCCACAGGCACAGAGGGACCGCCACTCAGCCCCAGAGGGACCGCCACTCAGCCCCTCACCCCCGGGCCACAGGGGCTTGTGCTGCTCACACCTCAACCAGGTCAGGCCCTTTCCACCAAGGGGGTCACAGAAGTCCAGGCCCCAAGTGGACATTGGCCCTCCTGCCGCCCAGCCCAGCAAGCGCCTTCCAAGCACAGCAGGCCGCTCCGGCCCCCATCTGGCCTGGGCGGAACGGACCCTCAGCCCAGGAGGAGCCCTGCCCACCTCACGCCGATCAGCATATTCCAGGGATAGTCCAGAGACGGCCAGAGCCCAACAAGGAGCAAGAAGGCACAGGAACAGCAGAGCACATGGTGCACACCTGTCATCCCAGCTGCTGGGAGGCTGAGGCAGGAGGATCGAGAGTTCACAGCCAGCCTCAGCGACTTAACAAGGCCCTAAGCAACTCAGTGAGACCCTGACTCTGATAAAATATAACAGAGGGCAAAGAAGGCTTAGGAATACACATTTGATGAGACGTCTGGAGAAGAGCTTTTCTCATTTTAGATTATTTGAAGCTCAGAGAGGCAAAGTAACTTGCTGAGAGTCACACAGCAAGGTGGCCAGGGATGCAGGGTTTGAATTCAGGTCTGTAGCACTGAGGAGCTGGCGGTGCTTAGCCACTTGGCTCTACTGAGAGGCTGAAGGCAAACCATGTCTGCTGCTTCCGCCTGTGTGGCTGGGGGCAAGTTATTAACCTCTCTGGTCCTCGGTTTCCTCATGTTTGAAGGCTTGTGACAGGTCCAGGAGGAGAGTGCGGGGTGCCCCGCCCACCACCCCCACAGCCTGGGACGCAGGCTGCCTCTGTGGCGCGGCTGTCAGGCTCCCTCCCCTCCAGGCGCTGCTGTGGCACAGACATAGGGACATCACGGTGACAGCCCTCTGGGCACAGTAGAGTCCCAGTCCCACAGCCTGCCTGACGCCCGGGGTGCCCTGGACGCGGTGAGGAAGCGGCCGTGCTGTCTGGGGACTTGTTTGTGGGCAGGGACCGAATCCAGAGCCCCGAGCCTGCCACACGCCCTCCACGCGCTCTACCCTGGCTGCACCCAGCCCCCGCTGGATCCCCGGCCTCCCCACATGTCTCCAGCCTCCCCGCCGTGTCCCCAGCCTCCCTGCCAGGCTGCACACCCTGCGGGCCAGGAGCCTGGGGAGCTGGGCAGCGGCTGTGGCCACGTGGTCCTTCAGCGCCTGACTCCAGATGTGAGCCAGGAGGGGCGGCTGCAGGGCCCCGGAGGACCCGGCCTGGGCCTGGCAGTGTCCATGTGGCACTCGGGCACAGACAGAGGGCACTGCAGGAGGGGCCAGGTGCCCTCACCCGGGCCTCCCGAGGGGCCGGGCTGCCTTGGCAACAGCAAAGCCAGGGCTGACTGAGCGCTTCCTGGGAGCCAACAGGCAGGTGATGAAGACCTACTGTGAGACACGGCGGAAATGGAGCAAAGCTCTGCCTTCGGAGACTCGCCTCCTACCCGGGCGTTTGGGGAGGGAATGATGACGTGTTGGGGGATGTGAGTGGGGGGAGACCACCGAGGAGGGTGGGCGGGGGCCACAGGCGGCCATCTCAGACGGGGGATCCGGAGGGCTTCGCGACAAAGTGGCGGGTTGGTTGGTCGGTTTGCTTTTTGGTGTGCGGGGGTCGGAGCCCAGGGGTGGGACATGACGGTGAGCTGCATCAAAACTGTACTCGCAGCTTGGGGGCTGAGGCAGGAGGGGCACAAGTTCCAGGCCAGCCTCAGCAACCGAGTGAGGCCCTGAGCACCTCAGCAGACCCTGTCTCTCAATGAAATATTTTAAAAGGGCTGGGGGTGGCTCAGGGTCAGGTGCCCCTGGGTTCAATTCCTGGTACAAAAAAAAGGAATCATTTTGAGTCGGGGTCCCACTAGTTGCTGAGGCTGGCTGCAGCGTGGGTCCTGCCGCCTCTGCTCCTGGGTCGCGGGGTCCCAGTGGTCTCCGACTTGAGAGCTCAAGAAATCCTCCAGCGTCAGCCTCCCAAGTAGCCGGGCCGCAGGCGCCCCCATCTGTATTTATTTATTTCCATCTGTGACTGCAGATGGAGCGCAGGGCCTCAGGCTGGGCTCCGGGCAAGCGTTTGGGGCGAAAGAAGTTGAGACCTGGTCCAAAAGCAGAGACGCGGCCATCGAAAAGGATCCTCCCTAGAACCTTCTAGCACTTCTGCTGTGCCGGCATCGGAAGTCGATTCACATCTTCACAGGTTGACATGGAAGAGCAGCCGCCGCACCTCGCCAAGCCCAGGCAAGAAGGTGCCCCTTGGTGGGCAGGAGGGTGGCACTGGTTTGGGCAGTGGTGGGGACGGAGCCCCGGGCCTCCCACGCTCTGCCCCTGAGCCACACCCCCAGCCTCGACCCACTTTGGAAGATTAAAATTTCAGAAAAGAAAGAAAAACGTGAAGGAGTAAATGGACAGAAGAGTGGACGCCTGACCCCCGGGGCTCCCCCAGGACAGGAGCCGGGCCGCCGAGGCCTGCGCCCAGGACAGCCCTGCCCGCAGTGCCCCCCTGCCCCCCGTGCCCGCCGTGCCCCCCGTGCCCGCCGTGCCCGGGAACAGGGGTGCAGGGCGCTAGTTCTCTGTCAACCTAGAGGCCCGGCTCCTTCTCGTGCCACCGTCCCCTCCCGAGGCCTCCTCCGTGACCCAGACTGCGAGAGGCGGAGCCGGGGGGAGGGGGATTTTCCTCTCGTGCTTCTGGCTTGGGGATCTGGAAAGGGCCCACCTGGCTCCCGGGGTCTCTAAAAATAGAAGCTGGACTTCCCGCAGGTTGGCCTAGCTGTCCTCCCGGGTTCCAAGACGCCGTTTCTGTCAGCGCCTCACGCCCCACGCGGGGAAGCCAAGGCTGGCACAGGACCAGGAAGGGCTGCAGAGCAGGGCGCTGCCCGCACCCAGGGGCCCAGGTCTCGGAGCCAGAGGCTGCAGCTGGACAGGACCCTCTGCCCCACCCAACCCTGCACCCCCCCACCGGGGCCCAAGAGGCCTTTAGCCACTGGTTTGCTGTAAGTCAAAGGAGGAGTTGAGGGGATTTGTGTCCAGGCCCCATGTGGGGTCAGGAATCCTCCGGGTGACGGCAAGGTGTCAGTGGTGTGCTGCAAAGGTCCAACAGCAGGGTCTGGGGCAGATGTGCTGTGCACACACACACACACACACACACACAGACGCGTCACACACGCTTACTGGGTTGATTACAACGGTTTCGCCGTACAGGATGTGCAGCACACGATTGCAAATAAAAATAGAATTTATAGTCAGGCGCAGTGGGGCCCGCCTGTAACCCTGGATATTCAGGAGGCTGAGGCAAGAGGATCACAAGTTCAAGGCCAACCTCAGCAACTTAGCAAGGCCCTAAGCAACTCAGCGAGACTCTGCCTTCACATAAAAAATTAAAAGGGCACGTGGGTTCAGTCCCCAGGACCAAATGATACAGATAACTTTTTTGATGACGTTTATATAATTTGATTTTAATAATGACTGTGTTTAGCAACCAGTTCACCAAATTCCTGAAAATCAGACAATTGGCTTTCACAAGCCACACAACCTGGGGTCAGTGTGCACAGCACAGGGCCCACCTGGCAAATATCACTGAGTTGGGGAGGCAGCCACCGTCCCTCTGCCCATCTCCCCGAGCCCAGGGCAGCCCTGACACACAGTGCAGGAAGCTCCGGGGGCTTCCAGAGATGCCCTGCACACGCTGGTGAGCTCGGGTGGGCGGGGAAGCGTCTCGAGGGGCCTGGGCCTGCCTGAAGCCTGAGTGGGGCCAGAGACCGGTTCATGAGCTCAGGGCACATCCCTTTGGAGCTCCCTGGAAGAACTGGGGGACCCCGGGGCTCACGCTGGGGGCTCTGCAGCCAGCTGGGAGCTGTGTCCAGTTGCCCAGTGCGAAACCCTGCTGCAGGAACAGGGCTGCCGTCGACTCACTGGGCTTTCCAGGCTGCAGGGCTGTTCCCCTGACAGCAGCCAGGGCGGCGCTCCAGCCCTGGCCACTTCTCCAGGCCCAGCTGCACCCAGGGTCCCGGTGTCCCCCAGCTGCTCTGGGGAATTCCCGGGGGGATTTCCTGGCTCCAGCCTCTGGCTGGTTCCCAGCCTCGCCTGGTGTGGCGCCCACGTGTCCTTCAACCAGAGCCCGGAATCCGAGGCTCCCTGAACCCCGCCTCTGCCTCACAGATGAGGAAGCCGAGGCTCAGAGAGGGGCGACGACTGGTTCAAGGTCACGGAGAAAACCCAGGGCAGGCAGGGAGCGCCACCCGCTGCCTCAGTTTCCCCAGACCCAGGGAGTTTCCGGGACAGCTTGTCCTCCACAGCGGGGGGCACGTCTCAACGTGTCCCTGGGAAGGCGACTCTGCACCAGCCCCTGGGGTCTGCCCAGAGCCGCTGCGGGTGGAATTTTCCAAAGGAAGGAAGAGGAGGCCACACTTGGGTGTCGGGACCTTCCTTCTGGCCTGGTGGGTGCCTGGCACCCCAGGGGCTTCCCAGCGGCTGCCGCTCGCTCGGCTGTGCGCTTCCTGGCCCTGGGGTGTCCACCGCACCCGGCTTCTGACTGCGTGTGCGTCTTACCTCCTGGCCCCACTGCAGAGCTGTGGACGCCAACAGCCGGCGGCGAGAGTGTGAGCGAGCGGGTCCCCGGGGACCCGCGGGGAAAGTGCCGTGTATTCCACAATCGTGTTCCGTCCAGAGTCGCTGCGCAGGCCCACAGTGATTCGAACAGATTTTTGCAAAGGCAAAATGAAGTTGGAACGGAACCCAGTGGAGGCTGATCCCTCTCCCCCACCCCCGGCTCGCTCTGCCCGGCCGTTAACCCTCTTCCCTCACAGCCCGGGACGCGGCAGACACTGCACAGGACGCTCAGCCCACCCTCCGTCCTACACCTGGCCTGAGCCATCTTCCAGACGCTGAGGGCCGCTGGCCAGGCTTCAGCCTGCGGCTCCCCAGCCCCACCTCCGGCAGGTAATGGGTATTCCATTCTGCCTCCGGCCTCCCACCCCCGGATAATTGCAGAACCAGAGAACACAGAGGCTGTTCTGGGGGCGGAGGAGGTTCAGCCAAAGCCAAGTCGAATGACCTCCGTCTGTTTCTCATCTCTGAGGGGCTGTGTGACCTTAGGCAAGTTGCTTCACTTTTCTGGGCCTGTTTACTCCGGTACAGTGAGGAGGACAATAACACCTGTGGGAACAGCAGCTGTGGGGATGCCCAGCACAGGGCCTTGCACGCAGCAGATGCCCAAGGAACCAAGTCACCGTCAGGGCCTCCTAAAGACCACCTGGTCCAACCACTCCATTCAGAGACGGGGTGAAGGGAGGCCCAGAGAAGGAAAGGAACTCCCCTAGATCACACAGCAAGACACTGCAGTCCCTCTCAGCCTCCACCCAGGCTCCCTTCCCCTCCTGGGAGCTCCAGGTGGGTGTGAGGGAGCGCCACCCTCCTCCCCCGCAGAAGTCTGGTCCACGCACCAACCCGCTGCGGCACCTCACACTCACCATGGAGCAGGTCTGAGTTCCCCGGTCCTCCTGGCAGCAGCCTTGCTGTCTCTGTTGCTGCAAGGTCTCAGCGTGAGATCCCAGCTGCAGAATTGCAGGGACGGGGCTCGGGCTCAGGAAAGTCCATCCAGCCTGGCCACGTCCTCCCGGGGACTGCACTAAGCCCCCGGCTTCCCTGGTCTGCAGGGTGGACGCTCTGCCGGGCTCCGATAGCGCGGCCGGGGCTCTTATCGGAGCTGTCAGGGGCAGCGGCCGAGGGGCTGGGGTTCCAGGAAGCCTCGGGGGCCCCCGGATGCCGCCTGCCGCTCTGGCGGTGTCGATTGCTGTCAGGGTCACGCCAGGCTCTGCCGGGGAGAATTCCACGCTGGCCCCCAGCAGGCGGGGCCCCCAGCCCTGCGCGGCCCGCCCCCCACTCCCGTCCTGGCACGGGGCTGGGAAGAGGCAGCTCGATCCGTGCAGTGTTTGTGGTCTGTCCTGAATCCTGCACCATTAATCACGGAGCATCCAGTCCTGCTCGCCTCGGAGGGGGCGGAGGGGGCGGAGGGGACGCCTGGAAGTTTCTGTTTACCCCACTCGGCACCAGGCTGCTCTGCTAATCACAAACAGACAGACAGCCGCCCCCCAGGGCCGCCGTGGCCACCGCCCTCCTCCCAGGCTCCCTCCCCCGCCCCTCCCTCCAGCCCCTTCCCCACCGACTTTCCTTCCGTCTGTCCCCCTCTTCCTCTTCTTCCTCTGGCCCTGGGCCCCCCAAGCCCCTTCTTCCCGGCCCCTCCCACCCGTCCCTCCCGCACACGGCAGACAGGAGCCAGGCTCCTGGGACTTAACACTTGAATTGTGGCGGGGTCTGGGGGTCGTCAGCCTCAGCCTTGATCTCCCAGCCCCGGGTGCCGTCCCGCCCAGGACACGGGCCTCCCTCTGTCAACCCAGCACATCTCAGCTCTCTGATTCTGCTCCGGGGGACCAGGAACAAAGCCCCCATTTACGCCTCTGGAGGAGACTCCAGGCTGCCTGGCTGGACAGTCCAGAGCCTCTAACACCTGGAGTGAGTCCCTCTCTCCCCCCCTGGTTCCTCTCCACCCTGCAGAGAAGAGACCAGGAAGGAACAGGCACTGACTCCAGAGCTCAGCAGACCCCGGGGACCACTTGGCACCACCTTCCAAAACCAGAAGCCAGCGCCGCCCAGCAGTGGGAACGTCACCTGGGCACGGGCATGGGAGATGGCCGGGTGCCCACCCAGAGCCACTCACCCAGGAGACCAGGGGAGTCCCTTCACCGTCCTGCAAATAATGACTGGTCGGGCAAATGTGACAGTGACACGGCAGGGCACCAGGCGGCGGTTTAGAAAGAGCTGTATCTGGTCCCCAAGCCTCGTCACCAAGTGAAAGGGGTCAGGACGAGGACGCATCCCGCGTGGACCCCTTCACAGAGGCAGAGTCTCGCCCTGCTGCCCGCTGGCCTGGGACTCCTGGGCTCCGTGGTCCTCCCACCTCAGCCTCCCGCGTAGCTGGGCCTACAGGCTCGTGCCACCACACCCGCGAGACAACCCTGATCGTGCCACACCTTCCCTTGCACACTGGGAAGTGAAATGCGAGGGAGACACATACAGCCAGGAAGATTGTTGGGAAAGATTCAACCCGACTGAGTTGTCCCCTCTGGGAAGAGGGTTGGGGGTGACACGCTCACCTGACAATGAATTGCTTACTACTTGTCCCAACCAGCTTCCTCTGGATGGGACTCTGGATGGGACCGCTTATGCAGAGAAAATTCCACCCCATTCCCCCCTTGGACAAACTCCAGGGTGTTCTAATGCGGGTCAGGTCAGCAGTGACCGGCAGCTCTCAGCAGCGAACCCAGAAACTGGGCCAGCGCCGGCCTGAACCCCTCCGGGCGGATGCTCAGACCCTGAGCCGGCAGTGACTTATCCTAGACTGAAGTCCCCTGAGGGCGGAGAGTGGTCAGTCACTCTGTGCCACCGCAGGCCCCGGAGGGGCTGGAAACCCGCCTCGCGGTTTCAGGAAGCGTCACCTACGCTGGCTTGTAAAATACCGGAACTTTGGAAGATGAGTACCGACAAGCCCAGACACTCCGAGGGCTGCTGGGACAGCCAGCCTCCGCACGGTGGCCTCCCCGAGTGGCCTCCCGCTCCTGACAGGTGCTGGCACAGTGCTGTCCCTGGAGTCCCCAGGGCGCTCCCTTCTGTTCTGCACTCACCAAAGGCCTGCACCCTTCAGAGCCTGCCCCACAGCCCCGCCTCAGCCCCCAGCCCATGAGCCGGGCCCCCCAGGGCAGAGGGGAGCCCCAGGTGGACCCTAGCAGGGCCAGAGTCAGGGCTCTGACCCACGAGTGGGCGGGCAGCTGGACCCCAGGTGTTTCCCACAGCAGGGTTCACACAGGGGTGGCACCTCTGCTGACCTGAGGGGACATTCAGACTGAGCACTGCACTACACTGAACCGCCTAGTGGGAAGTGGCTTTCTCCTCTGGCCGAGGCCCCTCAGTCCCCCCAGGCCTGGGAGAAAGGCTGGGTGTGGGGGCGGCTGCCTTCCACTCTCCTCCAACCTGGCCAGCCTGCGCCCCGGCCACCCACCCCAGCAGCACCCAGCTCCAGTCGTGCCCGGCCTCGATCGTGGCTGGCCAGGAACACTTCCCAATTTTTAATTCTTTAAAGTTTAAAAGTGAGCCAGGCTGGGCACAGTGGCCCGTACCTGTAATCCCAGCAGTTGGGGAGGCCGAGGCAGGAGGACTGCAAGTTCAAGGTCAGCCTCAGCAACTTAGAAAGGCCCTAAGCAACTTAGGGAGACCCTGTCTCAAAATAAACAATGAAAAGGGCTGGGGATGAGGCTCAGTGGTCAAGGGTCCCTGGCTTCAATCCCTGGGACCAAAAATAAAAGTAAGGCGTCATAGCAGGTGTCTGTGATCCCAGTGACTCAGGAGGCTGAGGCAGGAGGACGTCAAGTTCAAGGTCAGCCTCAGCAACTTAGCAAGACCCTCTCTCAATATAAAAAATAAAAAGGGGAGGGGACGTAGCTCAGTGGCAAAGTGCTGGCCTGGCATGACCGAGGCCCTGGGTCCTGTTCCTGCAAAAAAAAGGGGAAAAGAAAAGGAAAAGTCAACAGCTCTGAACCTCATGAGCCTTCTCCGCATCGTCTTTTCGACTTTCCTGTAGGTTGGAAATTTGTCAAAACTGGAGGTCGGGAGGAAAGTGAATCGTTTTATTATTTATTCACCTATTTATCAATGTCATGGGGCTTCACCACTGAGCCACATCTCCAACGCTTTTAGTTAAATTAAACATCTGTTTACTTACTTTAGTGTCAGGGATTGGCTCCGGGGAGCCACACTCCTTGCCACCCCCGCCCCTTTTTTATTTTGAGACAAGGTCTTGCTAAGTTGCTGAGCCTGGCCTGGAACTTGTGGTCCTCCTGCCTCGGCCTCCTGAGCTGCTGGACTACGGGTGTGGACCCCCGCATCCAGCAAAGTGAACCACGTTAAATGAAAATATTGGGGCTGGGATTGTGGCCGGGCCGTAGGGCGCTCGCCTAGCACGGGTGGGACCGGGTTCCATCCTCAGCGCCACATAAAAATAAAGGCATTGCGCTGTGTCCAGCTACACCTAATAAATCTTAAAATAATAATAATAAAAAAATGAAAATATGAAGTACACTCGAGCTCGGGTGGCAAATGAGGATGGCCAAAGCTGTCAGGGAGGTGCCCGTGTTGTCATCATCTGGGGACACCAGGCTAAGAGGTGACTGGGCAGCGGGAGAAGTGGGAAGGTCCTGAATGAGCCCTCAGGTCCCCGAGCATCCGCACTCCTCACCAACTGTTCCAGAAGTCCTGCCGTCCGTGAGGGTCCCCGAGAAGGGGCAGCTCAGGAGCTAGAACTCCCACAGCATGTCCCAGGCCCTCGGGCACCCTCAGCGGTCAGCAGAGCAGGGCTTCAGCCTGGTGCCCACCGGAGGAAGTGTCCCAGGGGGGGCAGAGGGCAGAGGCCCACTATGCCGAGTGCTAAGCGCTGGGCAGGGCCATGGAGGCCTGGGACTTGGCCTTCGAGAATAAAGGGGACGCCCATCACAGTGCCACCAAGTCCTGAGGGCGACTGACAGAAACGTCACCTGGTTTTCCGGGTGGCGTGTCTGGTGGTGACCCATCTGATCTGGTGCTCAGGGGCCCCCCTGCCCAGCCCCGGCCTCTCCCCTCTCCCACTTCGCCTCTGGCCCCAGTGAGCCACCTCCACCCTGGAAGGCCGGGGCTCTCTCCTGGGTCCCGACTCGCACCTTCCTGTTTTCACTAAACCTTGAAACTCCCGGGACCCAGCAAGGCGCAGCGGCGCCCCCCAGTCCCAGCGATCCGGGAGGCCGAGTCCCAGCGATCCGGGAGGCCGAGGCAGGAGGACCAGGAGTTTGAGCCACGTAGTGAGGCAGTTTCAAAGTGAAAAGTGAAGAGTTCTGGGGAAGCCACTCAGCAGTCAATAATAAATCGTCCCCCTGAGTGTCCTCCAAGCCCCCACCCCGGTTGTGGGGCCCCCTCCTGGGCATCCTGCTGGGCACCCAGGCCCAGAGTCTGACCTTGGCTTCTTTGTGCCCGAGCTGCATGACCTTGGGCACGTGACCTGGGCCAACACTAGCCCCTCTGCCCTGTCCTGAACCTTAGACGCAGTAACCCCTCCCAAGCCCAAGGGCAGACTATGGGCCGGCCGATGGGGTCCCCTGGGAGGAAAAGGCAGAGGAAGGAAGGAGCCTCATTTAGTGCCCAGTCTCAGAGGTCCACAGGCGACGCGGTGGCACGGGGGCCTGCTAGAGGAGGAACCAGCCAGGCGGGATGGCCCACATCCATGGTCCCGGCTGCCGGGGAGGCCCAGGCAGGAAGACTGCAAGCTCTAGGGGTGGTGGAAAGTCCGTCACAAGGGGAACCGTGTCCCAAAGCCATGCTGGCTGCCGTTTTCCTGAAGCCAGAGGCATCAAATCCTCCCCCTCTATCAACCCATCAGCTCCCAGCGCCAGCAAGAATGTGAGCGAGCGAGCGCTGGATTCTTCCTAGAGATAACTCCTCCGATTCCTCGGCCCAGAACCTCCCCCACCCTCATGCTGGCCATCTGGAGCCTCATTCCAGGCCCCGCTGATCCCTGTGACAAACTGTGACAGTCGGAAGTCGGCTCTGCTGAGCCGGGAGGCCTCTGGAATGACCAGGTCCTGGCCGCGGCCCTTGTCGGAGGCCTGGATCTGCCCCGGGATCTGGGGTCTTATCAGCCCCAGGGGATCAGCAGGGGCCAGACCCGAAAGAAGATCCCAGGGGCGTGCCCACCCCCAGCCTCCAGAGCCGCATGTTTTCAGAAACCAATTCCAGTTAAGTCAACAGTGTCTGCCCGTGAGTGCCCACAGGGTCTCTGGAGGACCCAGGTGGCCCACGTGGGACTGCCATTTCCTCACAAACACAACATTGACGGCGGTCTTCGCATTCCCCGGATGACTGGGCCAGCTGAGGAATTCGGCCACTCTCCTGGTCGTGGGCCGCCACCTGGTTTTCGGGCTCTAAGACCACACTGCCCGGTCCTCCCTGGACCCTCTGATCGGCTCTGCCCCCACCCGCCCCCGGCCCACGGACGCCTTTCCCTGCCACAGGAGCCCGCCAAGCTGTCGGGTAGGCAGTGCCCGATGGAACCTGGCGGCCGGGAGCACGGGGTGCCCTCTTCCACGCGGTCCTTGGCAGCCCGGCAGTTCCTCTGTCCCTGGAAACCATCGACTTGGGCACTTTTATTTGGGTTGGCTGCCTTCTCGCCGCTTGGAATCTGCTTGGGGTGGGGGCAGACTGCATGTGTTTGGGTCTGTAACTGACACTGAGGCACAAATGGCTCGTCACAGGGCCCTGGTGTGGCCAGCCGTGTGGGGACGTGTCTCGGGCAGGCGTGGCTCTTTTGAAGATGGACCAAGGGACTCCCGGCTTCTTTTTTTTTTTTTTTCTTTTTCAGTACAGGGGATGGAACCCAGGGGCACTTGACCACCGAGCCACAGCCCCAGACATTTTTAAAATATTTTATTCAGAGACAGCGTCTCACTGAGTTGCTCAGGGCCTCCCTAAGTTGCTGAGGCTGGCCTGGAACTCGCGATCCTCCTGCCTCAGCCTCCCGAGCAGGTGGGACCACAGGCGTGTGCCACCGTGCCCACCTGAGCTGCTCTTCAGTCCAGCCCCCTCTGCACCCAGCCCACCCTCCATTCCACCCCAGGTCCCCAGGGGAGGAGGCTCTGGGTCCCACGGGACCCCCATCCCTGCGCATCCCGGACCTGCAGTCTCGGCCCTCCCTCCCCTCAGAGCCAGGGCTGGCCCTGCCTACGGGGACCGGGCACTTCCGTGGGGCTGTGGCCAGCAGGAAGGGGGGTGGAGGTGGTGGGTGGCCCGATGGCTTTGGACCCGGCCTCCACCTGGCAGATGCCGTCCTTGACTTTCTGGGAACCTCCAGCCCCTCCCCCGTGGTGAAGGACCCGGGGGTCAGCTGCTCTAAGAGGGAAGCCCAGAGGCGGGAGCCCTGTGCCCGTCGGACGAGGCACCACTGCTGGGCGTGACAAGCCACCTCGGAAACTCCAGCCTGAGTCGTCAGATGAAGTGACCACGCGGGCCACCCTGTGGGGCCAGATGGCCACCCCCAGAATCGAGAGAGACGGCCAACCTGCCGTTGCTTGAACCAGTGTGTCTGGGGTCCGTCGGTTACACACACAAAAGCCGGAGTAACCGTTAGCAGCTAAGACCACGGCCAGGCAGAGCGCCCCGCCAGGCCCACCTCCTGGCAGGACGGCTCCTGAGGGTCTGCGAAGCGCATCAGTGTCTCCCAAGTCACTTAGGAGGACACGGACAGTCCACGTTGATTCTGCCTTCATTCGCTCATTCAACACTGGACCAGTGCTCTCCAGGTGACAGAGAAGCTAACCTGAGCCCTGGGACACAGGTCTTCGCTCAGGCCTGGTACTGCCCTCCAGAAACTTCCAGAACAAGAGAGGAGGTGAGAGAGGACCCTCTGGGTGGGCTGGGGGTGCAGCTCAGTGGCAGAGGGTTGGCCTAGCATGTGTGAGGCCGGGTCCACCCCCCGAACTGCAAAATAAACATGAAAAAAAAAAAATCCCTGATGTGATTGTTCAAGAAATATTGGTGGCCGGGCCCAGAGGCGATGCCTGCCGTCCCAGCAACCAGGGAGACTGAGGCAGGAGAAGGTCAAGTTCCAGGTCAGCCTGAGACCCTGTCTCAAAATAAAAAATGAAAAGGGCTGGGGGCACAGCTGAGTCCCAGTGCCCCCGGGTTCGGTCTCCACGGGGTTCCTGGAGAACTGACTGCACGTCGTGCACAAGCACAGGCGGATTCCGCATGTGTTTTCCACAGACCCTGAATTTTCCTGGAACGCGGCGGCCTGGGGTCTGCACGTCCTGGAAGGTAAATGGAGAAGCCTGACTTCACTTGGCTTGGGAACTGACAGCCCCATCTCCTGTCCTGGAGGAACCGCGCGGGGTCAGCCCACACCACGCCCGCACCTCGTCCACCCAGTAACCACTGTCCCCTGCACTGTGGCTCCACCTCATGAGGACGTCCAGCACTAAAATACCCCTGAACCCATCAGAAGCAGCCCTCCATTTATTCTCCTCCGTTTTGTGGTTTGAGCATCACACGGACCTGCTCTATTACGTCGGCAGGAAGGTGATGGCATCGGTGGATTTCAGGGTAGACAAGGAGGGGCTTGACGGGGTCAGAACTCCAGCCACCTTCAGGTCGCCCCTGGGCTGCGTGAGTGGGGGTCGGGCCAGTGTGGGAACCGACTCTGGGTGTGCGGTTGGAGCCCGAGGGCCAGCAGGCGGTGCGAGAGGAGTCGGAGGAGAATCAGAGCCGCACGCTGCAGATGGGGATGTGGATGGTCAGCCACCAGGGACAACCTGTCGTCGTCCCAAGCGTAAACTCAGAGGGCCGCTGGAACTGCGATTCCTCCCCAAGAGGAATGAAAACATGCTCCTGCACAAACCTGAACACAGATCTTCATGGCGCACATTCATGATCACCAGGGAAGAGGAAAGTGTCCATCAACTGGCGAAGGATAAACAGAACGTGGCACATTTCATATTCACTGCGAAATATGATTCAGCCATAAAAAAGTTATGAAGCACTGTCAGGTGTGGTGGGGCACTGATGATTCCAGCTACTGGGGAGGCTGAGGCAGGAGGATGGCAAGTTGGAGGCCAGCCTGGGCAACTTAATGAGACTCTGT
The DNA here is from genome assembly GCF_045843805.1 of Urocitellus parryii. Classification (NCBI taxonomy): domain Eukaryota; kingdom Metazoa; phylum Chordata; class Mammalia; order Rodentia; family Sciuridae; genus Urocitellus; species Urocitellus parryii. Next base: position 192,078,425 of record NC_135536.1, on the reverse strand, counting down.
CTCAAAATTTAAAAAGGGCTGAAGGTGTAGCTCCATGGCAGAGCCCTTGAGCATGTACAAGAGCCTGGTTTGATCCCCAGAACTGAAAACAACAAATGATCACAGAACTGTACCGCGGGGCTGAAACCAGGCCCTCGGGAACGCTGAGCCCTCACTGTACCGCTGAGCGCCGTCCCGCCCCTAGACACTTGATTTACTTATTTTGGGGATTGAGCCCAGGGGTGCTTTACCACTAGTTCTTTTTATTTTTTATTTGAGGCAGGGTCTCACTGAGTTGCAAGGCTGGCCTGCCGCTTGACACCCTCTTACCTCGGCCTCCCAAATCCCTGGGATCACATCCTGAACCACCACACCTGGTTCCTTATCTTTTAAAAGTGAGTTCACTCTCACTCCAGTCAGAATGGCAATTATCAAGAATCCAAGCAATTTTAAAAAGTGTCGGTGAGGATGTGGGGAAAGGTACACTCATACATTGCTGGTGGGACTGCAAATTGGTGCAGCCACTTTGGAAATCAGTTATGGAGGTTCCCCAGAAAACTTGGAATGAAACCACCATTTGACCCAGCGGTCCCACTCCTTGGTTTATACCCAAAAGACTGAAAATCGGCACACTACAGTGACGCAGCCACATCAATGTTTATAGTGGCTCACTTCACAACAGCTCAACTATGGAACCCAACTTGGTGTCCTTCGATAGACAAAAGGATAAAAAGACAATGTGGTACATACACACAATGGAATATTACTCAGCCTTAAAGAAGAATGAAGTCATGGCATTTGCAGGTAGACGGATGGACCTGGAGAACATCATGCTAAGTGAAATAGGCCAATTCCCCAAAACCAAAGGCTGAATGTGTTCTCTGATGAGTGCATGGTGATCCACGGTGGGGGGAGGGGATGGGGAAGAATGAAGGAACCTGGATTGTGCAGAGGGGAGGGAGGGGAGGGCTGGGGCTGCGGGGTGGGAAGGAGAGTAGAATGATAGACACTGTGGCCCTGTGTACATGTATGGTCACACTACTGGGGTGACTGTGCACCGTGTGCAGCCAGAGGAAGGCCCGTCTGTGTACAATGTGTCCACATGCGTCCTGCTGTCGTGTAACTAATTAGAACAAATTAAAAAAACAGAAGGGAGACCCGGAACAGAAGAAGGGGATGGGGGGGAGAGGGAGGGGGGAGGAGGGGGAAGGAGGGGGGAGGGAGGGGGGAGGAGGGGGAGGGAGGGGGAGGGAGGGGGGAGGAGGGGGAGGGAGGGGGAGGGGGAGGGAGGGGGGAGGAGGGGGAGGGAGGGGGAAGGAGGGGGAGGGAGGGGGGAGGAGGGGGAGGGAGGGGGAAGGAGGGGGAGGAGGGGGAGGGGAGAGGGAGGGGAGGAGGGGGAGGGAGGGGGAGGGAGGGGGAGGAGGGGGAAGGAGGGGGAAGGAGGGGGGAGGGAGGGGGAGGGAGGGGGGAGGAGGGGGAGGGAGGGGGAGGGGGAGGGAGGGGGGAGGAGGGGGAGGGAGGGGGAGGGAGGGGGGAGGAGGGGGAGGGAGGGGGAAGGAGGGGGAGGGAGGGGGGAGGAGGGGGAGGGAGGGGGAAGGAGGGGGGAGGAGGGGGAGGGGGAGGGAGGGGGGAGGAGGGGGAGGGAGGGGGAGGGGGAGGGAGGGGGGAGGAGGGGGAGGGAGGGGGGAGGAGGGGGAGGGAGGGGGAAGGAGGGGGAGGGAGGGGGGAGGAGGGGGAGGGAGGGGGAAGGAGGGGGAGGGAGGCACTGGGGAGTGAAACTCATCAGATCACACTGTTGTATCATGGGCACGTGTGAATACATCATAAGCAAATTTTAAAAGTGAGTTTATGACGTTTAAATTATAACTTATAAACGATCAAACCAAGACGCGGCCAGAGAGAGAGGCCGAGCCTTGCCGTCCGGGGCCTGTGGCTGTGCGACCTGACCTTGGGCGCACCTCGAGCCACGGACGGTCTTTGGCATCACAGCAGCAACACAGGTTTGCGTTTTAGGAAGGTCACTGTGGAGGAGGGACGGGAGACGGGCAGGACAGGTGGCCCTGAGGGGCTGAGACCCTGGACGGGGCAGCGCCCTTCCCAGGAGGCCGCTTCCCAGCAGTGGCGGTGGCTGACCGCCCTCAGGCGCGGCAAGCAGGGGCCAGGAGAGCCAAGGCCGCGGAGGTGGCCGCTGACCGGCTTCACCGCAGGCAACAAGTCACTGTTTCTCTTCTGGAGCCTGGAAACACGCTCCTCCGCGTCTCCATCCCCCTCCTGGGCCTTCGCGGGGGCTCTGGGCTCCTGGTTTGGAGGCAGAATCTGCTGCAGCACGGGCCCGGCCAGGCCCTTCCGGCCCGTGTGGGTGGGAAGACGCTGGGCACCGTCCAGGCGTCGAGAACAGACTCTGTGAGCGCGGTGTGGATGCAGGGCAGGCAGTGACAGTGGCCTAATGACAGGTGAGACACCTGGTGCCCTGGCCACTTAACCTCCCGGCTTTGCGCTCCGCAATAAAGACCAAAGTGTCCCGGACTCTTCTCATTCTGCTGAGCTCCAGCGGTTGAGGTAGAGCCCTTTCTCTAATGTGATGCGTCGCCTAAAAAATGTGCTTGGATCCCGACCCTGCGGCGTTCAGGGCCTTGGACGAAGTCTTTGAATATTTTCAAGAAGAAAGAGGTGGGCAGGGCAGGGTGAGAGGGACGAGGACAAGGGCCTCCCCGGAGATAAGCAGGACTTGGAAAGGGGGGAAGGTGGCCTGGGACCGGGGCCAGCAGGGCCCAGCTCCTCCACCTGAGCTCACCCCGGCTGGAATGCTCCCCGGAGGCCTAGGGACAAGAGAGTGACACCGTAGGGCAGAGAGTGACAGCCGCAGGGACAGCAGAGTTGACTGGCAAAGTTGGTTCCTCTGTTCCTCCGGGCTTTTCTAGAAAGTGGGGTGTTTCTCAACTTGTGGAGGGTAAGAACAACCGCAGGTCTCCTTAGAAAGGCAGAAGTTAGGTGGGCCAGGGTGCCTCTGATCCCGGGGCCTTGGGAGGCTGAGGCAGGAGACTGCAAGTTTGAGGACAGCCTCTGCGATTCACTGAGGCCCTAAGCTACTTGGTGAGACCCTGTCTCACAATAAAAAATATATTGGGCTGGGGATGTGGCTCAAGCGGTAACGCGCTCGCCTGGCATGCGCGGGGCGCTGAGTCTGATCCTCAGCACCACATACAAATAAAATAACGATGTTGTGTCCACTGAAACTGAAAAATAAATATAAAAAAAATAAAAATAAATAAAAACTATAAAAGGGCTGGGGAGGGGCTGGGCCTGGGGCTCAGTTGGTACAGCGCTTGCCTGCATGTGTGAGGCACTGGGTTCGATTCTCAGCACCACAGATAAGTAAGTAAATAAATAAATAAGGGCTGGGGATGCAGCTCAGCTGTTGAGGGCCCCGGGTTTAATCTCCAGCACCAAAAAATAAAAAAAAAAAGGCAGATCAGGGACCCCCCCAGACCCTGTGATACGGATGTGCAGGTGAGACTGGTAATCGGGTGACCATGGACAAGGTCCTCAGCTCTCATTTTAAATGGGGACAAGAACAGCTCGCAGCTGCTGGGACCTGGCTGACACTGCGCACTGCCACCTGCCCACTCCCTGCCTCCTGTTCCTGGAAGAACAAACCTGCACCGGGCCTCTCCCACCCGTCCCCAGGGGCCGCTGGCCGGGTCTGCACAGCATCCAGCCTGCCCACTAGCCTGGCGGTGACCCGGCCGTGCTGCCTGGCTCTGCTGGTCCCCTGTTTGCCAGGTAAAGGGGTGCTGTGCCGGCTGGGGCCGCCAGGTCTCTGTGGGCACCACGGCACCCTGCGGGGACACCCTGCGGGGACACCCTGCGGGGACACCCTGCGGGGACACCCTGCGGGGACACCCTGCGGCTCCCCAGGCAGGACGGCGTGAGACTGAATCAAGCTCAGGAAAGACCAAGCTGGGGGCCGTAGGCCCGAGGTGGGCGGGCTGCTGCCCGTGGCTGTGGCCGGCTGCCCCAGGCGACCTCTCCACGCGAATCTGCGTCAACTCGAAATGACCATCAAGAAGCACGGCACAGTGACCACAGCCAGAACGCAGTCGTCATGCCCGCGGGTGATCGTGCCTCCGTGTGGCTGGCCACCTGCGTCAGCACTTCACGGGGCCATCTGTCGAGCCACGTCCCCGGCGTGGGCAGCTCTCAGCTCCGTGGATCTCGTGGGACCCACCCTGAGGCGCGTGCACGGCCCTGGACGGGAGCATCCCGGGGGGCACCGACGGTACTGGTACTGCCTGGTCCCCCTGGCCCTGGCTGGGCACTGTGTCCGGAGCTGCCGTGGACGGGAGGGGAAAGCGGAGAGCCGCCTGTGCCTCCGGGGCTCACGGGCCTGCGAGGCTGAGTCCTGCCGCCGACCCGCCGGGCAGCCAGGGAGAGGGGCGAGGGCCGGGAGCCCAGGACCCCACCGGCAGGGCGGCCAGAGCCAGGTTAAACCCCAGGCCCTGGGCTGCAGCAAGGAGGGTGGCCCGAGGAGAGCAGAACCTCCGACCAGAGGAGGGGCCCAGCGGACTGGGTGCTGGGGAGCCCGGGTCTGACGTGGCGATGACCACAGGGGCAAGCGCAGAAGGGCCTAGACCAAGAGGAGGCCATGGAGAGCCTCGCGGAAGCCGGGCTCCGCGGCCAGGCCTGAAACCCCAGGGACCCAGGAGGCTGAGGCAGGAGGATCAGGTTCCAGCCCAGCCTCAGCAACTCAGAGACCCTGACTCAGAGAAATGAAAGGCGGGGGGCAGCTAAGTGATGGAGCCCCTCTGCTCAACCCCCACACTGCAGAACATGTACTGACTGATGAAAGCCGTGAGCGTGGCCCGGTCTCCAGAGGTGAGAGGTCATCTGGGGCTCTCGCCACGAGTTCTCGGGGACCAGCAGACACAGTGTACAGGATCATTGGTCTTTTCCTGTCTCTCTGTTGGGGAATCGGGCTCCTCCTTGGTCTGTGTGGTGGGGGGGGGTGTGGGGTGACAGTGAAATGCTGAGTTTCTACGGAGCCCTCACCCGCCCTGCACCCCAGGTGCTCCTGGCCCTGGAGGGCGGAGCCTCGTTCCTGCCCACTGGTCTGTGTGTCCAGGGCGAGAAGAGGCCCCCCTGGTGCAGGTTTCTGAAGAGGAATTAAAATGACCATCCATCTTTCTAAAGGGGAAAGAAGGACGGGGCTTGGTTTCATGGGGCCTCTTTGGTATTTTTCGGGGGGGGTCGCTGGGGATTGAACTCAGGGGCACTTGACCACGGAGCCACGTCCCCAGCCCTGTTTTGCATTTAGAGACAGGGTCTCACTGAGTTGCTTAGTGCCTCCCTTTTGCTGAGGCTGGCTTTGAACTCGCCATCCTCCTGCCTCAGCCTCCAGAGCCACTGGGATCCCAGGCCTGTGCCATGGCACCTGGCTCTTGGGCCCCTCTTAACGTGCCCCTAGGAGCCGCTCAGACAGCTGTTTGGAAACACACTTAACACACACAGGACTTCAAAGCCCATGTCACCTCTTCCTGGCTGTGTGGCCCTGAGCTAGTCACTATACCCGGCTGGCTCTCGGTTTCCTCATCCATAAATGGAGTGTCATAACAGCTCCGTCTGGAGGGCGTGACGCTGGGTGACATCCTGCCCATAAAGGTTTATACAGTCAGCTCTCTACCAGTGGCAGCCAGTGTTAGGAACCAAAGTGGGAAGGACCGGACCCTGGAGAGCACTGAGTGTCACTGAGGGAGGGGCAGGTGGCACCCAGCTGGCTGGGGGAGGGGAGGGGAGAGACAGAGCGGGCATCGGCGACTCTGGCCCTAGCACTGGGTGGGGACTTCAGCATGCGGGTTTGCTCCAGTCTCGGTACTGGGATTGACTCAGGGCGCTTTACCAATAGCCACATCCCAGCCCTTTCAATTCTTTTTTTTCTTTTGGATTCAGGGTCTCATAAAGTTGCCTAGGGCCTCGCTAACTTGCTGAGCCTGGTCTCAAACTTACGATCCTCCTGCCTCAGCCTCCCAAACTGCTGGGACTCTCGGCATGTGCCACACCCCAGCTGGATGTGGCTTTTAGGTCTGGTGGGGGGTGTGAGGTGTGACCTGAGGGGTGTTGGGTGCCGCTGCGTGACCACCTGCCGTCAGACAGCTTGAGTCAGGCAACTCTGGGGACGTGGTGCGTCCGAGGGTTGGAAATACAGTCCTCACCTGGGATGACCAGAGACAGCTACTAACAGAAAGAGCTCACCAGGACACGAGGAGGACCAACAATGGCCTCTAGGAAGCAGGGTTCAGAGGGAACGTCAGCGTGGGGAGGGCCAGGGGATCTTGTTCTGTGGCCACCTCCTGTCCTTGAACTGCTTCCTAGTAAACGGAAGCCTGACCTTTTAATACCATCCAAAGAGGAACCGCAGCGGCCACAGGTAAAACATCTGACCGCCACTCAACCTGAGGTCCAGCCGGGCTCCGGGGCGCACGCCTGTCACTACTTGGGAGGCTGAGGCAGAAAGACCACAACTTGCAGGCCAGCGGGGGCAACTTGGGGACATCTGTCTCAAAATAAAATTCAAAACGAGCTGGGGACGTAGCTCAGCGTAGGGCTCTCTCCTGGCATGCCGAGGCCCTGGGTTCCACCCCAGTACAGGGCCAAGGATGAGTGGGCACCGACGCGCTTCTTCCCGGTGGACTGACCGCCCCTGTGGGACCAGGAGCAGACCCCCGTAAGCCCACGGAGGACGGAGAGGGGACCTTGCACCTCAGGGCCTTCTGCGCTCGTCGGCTCCGGTCCAACTTCAGGGCCGCTCTGCGAAAACCCTGCTGCTCCCAAGACCGGGAGGCTGAGGCTCGGGGCCAAGACCGGATCCCCAGTCTCCAAGACCCACACTCCCCTCGCGGGCTGCACCGGAGACGACAAGGTGATGTTCCCAGGGACTTGAGACACAACCGTAAGGACAGAGGTTCCCACGCGACGTGAAAGTACATATTCAGAGCCTCCGTGTGGACTCTGCCGGGGCCACCAGGCATGTGAGTGGCCACTGGGCTTTTAAGAGAGGGACTGGACTCGGGAAGGCCCTTGCTCTGCCTTCTCCCTGTGCACCCTCAGCCTCTTGACCCCCCAAAGGCGGGTAGGTCCAACAGCAAACGTTGCCACTTCGAAGTCTGATGGTTGAGGCTACCTGTCCGGAGGCCGACTTGGGGAGCACACACAGAATTTAAAACGTGCACAGCCATGGCTTCCGGGAGTGTGCCCTAGAGAAGTGCACAGGCAGGAGGCCGGGACACACACAAGGAGAGTCAGCGTGACACTCTGAGTCATAAAGACCTCGGTGTCCACCGTCACAAGACTGCCCAAGCAGGCATGATACACCACCGTGGAAAGCCAGGCAGCCAGGAAAAAGGGAGAGGTGAGTGGTGAAGAGGAAGGTCATGTGACAGGCACACTGTCGAGTGCAGCAAGCAGGATGTGTCCAGATCACCTGGGGAGCCTGCTTCTGTGCTGGAGTGTGCACAGTAAGGGGCTTGGAGGAGTGAAGGGGACGCTGGGCCCCCACAAAGACTTACATAATAAGAATTGAATTGTTCTCCTCTGCTGAATGTTACACAAGGCAAGTATGTGAGGATCTTATCTAAGTGGTTTTTTGTGTGTGCAGGACTGGTGTGTGTGTGTGTGTGTGTGTGTTAGAGAAGGTGCTCTACTACTGAGCCACATCCCCAGCCCTTTTTATTTTTTATCTTGAGACAGGGTCTTGCTAAGATGCTTAGAGCCTCCCTAAGTTGCTGAGGCTGGCTTGTGATCCTCGTGCCTCAGCCTCCCGAGTCACTGGGATTACAGGCGTGCACCACCATGCCCGGCCTTTTTATATTTTATTTTGAGCAGGAGATTGAACCCAAGGCTTTGCAAATGCTAGGCAAATGCTCTACCCCAGCCTTTAAATTTTCAATTTGTTTTTTAAATTTTGCCAAGTTGCTGAGGCTGCCTCACACTTGGGATCCCCTGCCTTAGCCTCCTGAGTAGCTGGGATCACAGGTGTGCGCCACCACACCGGGCTCAAACCCCAGCTTTTGAATCTAAGATTCCACAGAACCACACTTTGACTAGCATGGCGCTTGAGGTCACACTGCAATACAGCATGACCCACGTCCTCATAGGACACCTCATTCCTAAAGAAATGTAAACCGTTTTGTTCAGTGTGACAGTTGCAGGTTTAATCACTGTACAGTACAAAGAGCCTTGAAAACAGAGTCCGGGGCTTTGAATTTCTCACCCTCCAACTGTCCATGAAGTTGTTGGATGTGGGTGAAGCTTAAAGCACTGTACACACCTGGATCTCAGCGATATTTTTCAAGTCTCTCATCATCCAATTCTTTTGATAGTTCAATAACTCGCAGCTGGGTGCAATGATACTCCCTGTAATCCCAGAAGCTCAGGAGGCTGAGGCAGGAGGATCGCAAGTTCAAAGCCAGCCTCAGCAACTTACCTAAGCAACTCAGCGAGATCCTCTCTTAGAGTAAAATACAAAAAGGGCTGGGGGTGCAGCTCAGTGGTTAAGTGCCCCTGGGTTCAACCCCTGGTACCAAGATAATAATAAAACAAATTTTTAAAAGCTGGGATGTGGCTCAGTGGTCAAGTATGTGTGTCACACAGGAGGCTGGACTTGATCCCTGGTGCTAAAAATACAAAAATAAAACAGAGTGCGGTTTGTATTTCTATGTTTGGGGGGTTTTATTTATTTTTTAAATATTTATTTTTTAGTTGTAGATGGACACAATACCTTTATTTTACTTCTTTATTTTTATGTGGTGCTGAGGATCGAACCCAGGGCCTCATACGTGCAAGATGAGTGCTCCGCAACTGAGCTACGGCCCCAGTCCCCGTTTGGGGATTTTAAAATTTTCGTTTTCTTTTCTTTTTCTTTCTTTCTTTCTTTCTTTCTTTTTTTTTTTTTTTTGGTACCAGGGTTTGAACCCAGAGGTAATTCACCATGGAGCCTCATCCCCAGCCCTTTTTCCCCCCACTTTTTATCTTGAAAAGGGTCTCACTAAGTTGCTGAGGCTGGCCTCAAACTTGTAATCCTCCTGCCTCGGCCTCCTGAGTGGCCGGGGTTATAGGCGTGCACCACAGCGCCCAGCCTCAGGCTCCCCAGTCCAAGACGGAGCTGGGAGACCACCATGGGAGTGAGCCACAAAGAAGTTTCCAGTAGGTCCGCACATCAGTGAAAAGAGCCTCCGCCTTAAGGCTTTCAGAAGGAGAGGCCTTCTCCTCCGTCCCCAGCCCCAGCCCCCGTTTAGAGGTGAGTCAGAGGGGCAGGCGCTGGGGAGGCGCAGGCAGGACCGAGCAGGCTGCCCCCGGTGGACGCCCCTCGGGCTCTTGGCTCCCTGGTCTCCTCCGCGGTTCCCAAGAGGCCAAGTCGCGCTCACCTCTGCTGGCTTTGCCTTGCTCCGAGCCTCGGTCACCACGGGTGTGATCTCACCTCAATTTGGCCTTCCTTGACATTTTTAAAAACATGTTCACTTCGTAAGTGTCTCCAGGGACAGCAGGTTTCTAAAGGAAGGTTCTGCCTCCTGCGTGTTGACTCGGGAGGTGCAGTCCCGGGTCTCCGTCAGGCACTGGGTTGTTTGTGGTTTATCTTCATTTGGAAATTCTTCTCCACAGTTAACCGTCTGCCTCCTCCCTGAAAAGTCTCCTGAGGGACTCTGATCTGACTCAGGGCCGCAGGGCGGGTCCCCTGGAGGGTGTCCTCTTTCTAGAAGGCTCCTGGAAGCCAACAGGTCTTGCAACCTGACTCCTGCGGACTTCTTACCTGTAGGATTGTCTTGGGGCGAGGGAGGAACACAGGGACACCTTCTGTTCCCAGACAAAACACATTTCATAAAGGAAGACACAGTTTCAAACTGGGCAGGGTGGCGCACACCTGGGGTCCCAGCAGCTCGGGAGGCTGAGGCAGGAGGGTGGTGAGTTCAAAGCCAGCCTCAGAAACTCAGTGAGGAGACCCTGTCTCTAAATAAGATGATATTTATAATAGGGTGGGATGTGGCTCGGTGGCTCAGCAGCCTGGTTCAATCCCGGTACAGAAAAAAGACATCCAGAGGGGGCCCTGCAGGTCAGTCAGGTCGGCGGCCCCCGCCCGCCACTCCTGTGTGCAAGGACAGACAAGTTAGTCAACCCTCTGGGCCTGCGATCCCAAGTCTGTGACTGAGGGTGACAGTGTCCCTGGGCTTTCATGAGGACAGAGCAGGATGTACAGGGACAGCAGGGCCCCGCTCCTGAGGCAGGTGAAGCCGGGTAAGTACAGCTGCCTCGTGGGGAGGAGCCGGCTGCTGGGTCCTTAGGACAGAGCCGGCAGGTGCCCCAGCTGCTGCGTCCCTCCTTCAAGGCCACCTCTGCTCCCCGCCACTTGCTGCTCGGTCCTTGTCTTCTGGGTAGCTGCCTGCAGTGTGCCTTTTCTTCCTTCTGCGATCAGGACCCGACACCCCCAAAGCCACCAGCCAGTGCTCTCACGGGACAAGTATGAGGGGAATCCATCAGGCCCCAGACCAGGAGCCGTCCCAGACAAGCTGCCTCCCTCTGCACCGTCCTCGCCCTGCGGGCACCTGGCGGGGCGTGGTGGCGAGAGCCTGTGATTCCCTCGATTTGGGAGGCTGAGGCCAGAGGACAGCAAGTTGAAGGCCACACGGGACAACTTTGTGAGACCCCAGCAACTCAGGGAGACCTGCCTCTAAAAAAAGAAAAAGGAAAAGGGGGAGAGCGCCCCTGGATCGTACCCAGCACCTGGCCAAAGGCAGAGCAAGGCGAGAAGACAAAGCCGGCCCCTTCCCTGAGCGGATGTCCACCACGACTCCTGCTGTCACTGGCACCAGCTCTTCTCTTTCTTAATATCTGAAGGACACGAGTTAGACCCACACTCTCTTCTCGCCGGGAAGGGGCTCCACCCAGGGCCACCGCGGGCTGCACCCCCAGCCCAGCGGCCACTGAGAGCTGACACGCCCTGGGGACTTTGTCTGACCTCTTACAAACGCCTCCCTGGGGCCCTGTGACAGAGCCTGGTCCACCTTTCAGATAAGGAGACAGAGACAACCAGCCCAGCCCAGCCCAGCCCTGTGGGGGCGCAAGACGGGACCCCAAGCCGACCCCTGCTCCTGCTCCCAGAGCTTATCGCACCTCTTCTTCCTTCTCCTGCCCCAGCCGTGCTTTCTAGCCGAGGTCCTGCCCCTGTGACGTCACATAGCCGAGGGTCAGATGCCGCATTCTTCAGGCCTCAGTCTGCGCCTGTGAAGAAGAGGAGCACGGTGTGTGAGCCTGCGTGGAGGGGAGGCTGCAGCGCGGCAGGTGAGCAGATGCTCAGAGACGATGGTGATGGTGATGGTGGTGATGGTGGTGATGGTGATGGTGGTGATGGTGATGGTGGTGATGGTGATGGTGATGATGGTGATGGTGATGGTGGTGATGGTGATGGTGGTGATGGTGATGGTGATGGTGATGGTGGTGGTGATGATGGTGGTGATGGTGATGGTGATGGTGGTGATGGTGATGGTGATGGTGGTGATGGTGGTGATGATGGTGGTGATGGTGATGGTGGTGATGGTGATGGTGGTGATGGTGATGGTGATGGTGATGGTGGTGGTGATGATGGTGGTGGTGATGGTGATGGTGGTGATGGTGATGGTGATGGTGGTGATGGTGGTGATGATGGTGATGGTGATGATGGTGATGGTGATGGTGGTGATGGTGGTGGTGATGGTGGTGATGGTGATGGTGATGGTGATGGTGATGTTGGTGATGGTGATGGTGGTGATGGTGATGGTGGTGATGGTGATGGTGATGGTGATGGTGATGGTGGTGATGGTGGTGATGATGGTGATGGTGATGATGGTGATGGTGATGGTGATGGTGGTGATGGTGGTGGTGATGGTGATGTTGGTGATGGTGATGGTGGTGATGGTGATGGTGATGGTGATGATGATGATGATGGTGATAGTGATGGTGGTGATGGTGATGGTCATGATGGTGATGGTGATGGTGATGGTGATGGTGATGGTGATGGTGGTGATGGTGATGGTGATGGTGATGATGATGGTGATGGTGGTGATGATGGTGATGGTGGTGATGATGATGATGGTGATAGTGATGGTGGTGATGGTGATGGTGGTGATGGTGATGGTGATGGTGGTGATGATGATGATGGTGATAGTGATGGTGGTGATGGTGATGGTCATGATGGTGATGGTGATGGTGATGGTGATGGTGGTGATGGTGATGGTGATGATGATGTGATGGTGGTGATGATGGTGATGGTGGTGATGATGATGATGGTGATAGTGATGGTGGTGATGGTGATGGTGGTGATGGTGGTGATGCTGCTGCAGTTGGTGATGCTGATGTGATGATGCATGATGGTGATGGTGGTGATGTGATTGTGGTGATGGTGATGATGATGGTGATGGTGTTGGTGATGATGTGATGGTGATGGTGATGATGATGGTGATGGTGATGGTGGTGATGTATGATGGTGATGGTGATGATGTGGTGATGGTGATGGTGGTGATGGTGATGTGGTGATGGTGGTGATGGTGATGGTGGTGATGGGATGGGTGGATGATGGGATGGTGGTGGTGATGGTGATGGTGGTGATGGTGGTGTAGTGATGGTGATGGTGATGATGATGGTGAGGTGGTGATGTGGTGATGTGATGATCAGATCTTTTTTCATTATAGATGAATATATCTATAGTATGATATGTGATTGATGTTGATGTATATAAGATGTTGATGGGGTGATGGTGATGGTGATGATGATGGTGATGGTGATGGTGGATGTGATGGTGATGATGTGTTGGTGATGGTGATGATGATGATGAGGGGGTGGTGATGGTGATGAGATGAGGGTGATGGTGATGGTGATGATGATGGTGATAGTGATGTGGTGATGGTGATGGTGGTGATGGTGGTGATGGGTGATGGTGATGGTGATGATGATGATGATGGTGATGGTGAGTGATGATGGTGATGGTGGTGATGATGATGGTGTATTTGGTGGGTGATGGTGATGGTGTATGGTGATGATGGTGGTGATGGGGTGATGTGTGATCAGTGATCATTATCAGTTTCATTATTTGATATCATTATTTTTATGGTGGTGTGTGATTGATGTGTATGGTGGTGATGTGATGGTGATGGTTGATGTGTGATGGTGGTGATGGTGGTGATGGTGATGGTGATGATGGATGGTGATGGTGATGGTGATGGTGATGGTGATGTTGGTGATGGTGATGGTGGGGTGTGGTGATGGATGAGTGATGATGATGGTGATGGATGATGGTGGTGTGGTGATGGTGGGTGATGGTGATGGTGATGATGATGATGATGATGATGGTGATGGTGGTGATGTGGTGATGATGGTGTTGGTGATGGTGATGATGATGGATGATGGTGATGGTGGTGATGGTGGAGATGGTGATGATGATGGTGATGGTGATGATGATGGTGGTGATGGGGATGGTGATGATGATGGGTGATGGTGGTGATGGTGATGATGATGGTGGTGATGGTGATGATGATGATGATGACTGCTGTCCACCAGAGTGTCTTCGCTGAAGACTCAATGTGTTACCCCCAAGGCCATGTTGAAGTTTAACCCCAGTCCCTGTGAACGGATCTATTTGGAAACAGGGTTTTTGCAGACCTGTCACATTAAGATGATGGCGTTCAGGTGGCCCTGAAAGCCAATCACTGAGTCCTGATACAAACAGATACAAAGAGACACCCAGCAACACTCCATGTGACGATCCGTGTGATGATGGGGAGAGGCACTGGACTGACTTGGCCGTAAGTCCAGGAATGCCAATGGTTGCTAGTAATGACCAGAAGGCAGGAGGCAGGCCATCCTGGGAACTTCCAGGACAGAGACGGGGACAGCCTGCCCCTCCCTGAGCGTCTCCACAAGGCACCAGCCCCGCCAACCCCTTGGTCTCAGACCGGCAGCTCTAGAACTGCAAGAGAGCACATCTCTGTTGTGGAGCAGTGGCCTGTGGCTTAGGGTAGCTCCATAGCTGAGCCTTCAGTGGGAACCGTACTTGGAACTGTGAATCTGTTCTCTCCGCAGACTGGCAGGACGGGAGCTAGGGCCTCCTGATGCTGCGGGGCAGTGCAAAGAACGCAGCTCCAGTCCCCGCCATCAGGAGGGCACACCTGGACCGGCACACTGTCCAGCACACTGTGGCTGAGCCAGGGCACGCAGTGGGGGAGGTGTGTCCAGTGCCTTTCCCATTTACAGTATTTCCAGTTTGCAATGATTTATCAGAACATGAGCCCGCTGTAGGATAAGGAGACTCCGTGCTTGGTCCCATCCGCCTGGGAAATTCACACGGTTCACTTCCACAGGCTACATCCAGACCCTCACAGTTCCGTGTCCACACAAATGCAAGGGCCTCTTGAAGCCCAGGCCTGCACACTGGCTCTCCTCAAATCTTTCTAATTTCTGACCCTTAAGTCAGAAATCTGCAATGACTCCTGACCTTATAGCAGCATTTCCCAAATTGGCTCAAGGGTCAGAATAGACAGGATGTTCGTTAAAATTATAGGGTCCTGCCCAGCGTGGTAGTGCACACCTGAATCCAAGAGATTTGGGAGGCTGAGGCAGGAGGGTCCTGTTTGAGGCCAGCCTCAGCAATTTAGTGAGACCCTAAATAAAAAATAAAAAGGAGTGGGGTTGGGGATGAGGCTCAGGGGTAAGGCAGCCTGGGTTAGAAGGGGGATCACAGAGGTGCTTGGAGTCTTCATGTTTAACGGGCACCTGAGCTGCCACTTTTCCTCAGGCATACTGGGGGCACTCGGGCCTGGGAGATAAAGTCTGCAAGAGGCCAAAGGTCTTGCTCTCTGACCTCTGTAAGATAGTGCCAACCTCTCTGCTCCAAAGTCACCTCCCGGGGCACTGCCTGCCTGTGGTCCTCCAGCCTGCTGCTCTCAGGATGGACCAAGCTCTCCGTGGCAGCCTGGAGACACCGCGTGACCCTGCCCTGCGCCTCATTTTGCCCCACTCCAAGCTCCGGGTACTTTACACAGAGCCAGGTCTGCAGCCCTTTCTTATTTTTTATTTTCATACAGGGTCCCGCTAAGTCGCTGAGGCTGGCTTTGAACTTGGGATCCTCCAGCCTCCCGTCCCGTGGGTTAGGAACACGCACCCCCTGGCCCAGCCAGTGCTGAGGCTGGGTTTGGACCTGGGTGCTCTACCACTGAGCTCCATTCTCAGGTCTGTTTTAAATCATGTTTTGAGACAACTCGGGGAATTGCCCATGACCCAGGACTGTTCACCTTGAACTTGTGATCTTCCTGCCTCAGCCTCCTGAGGAACTGGGATGATGGGTGTGCTTCGCCACACCTGGCTTGGGGCTTGCTATTTTTATTTATTTAAATTATTAGTGCAGGAGAGTGAACCGGGGCCTCTCGGGCACTGAGGCACGCCCCAGCCTGGGGCTTTCTTTCAGTTCCTCAAAAACTCCAAGATTTTCCCTTGGCACATGCTCCTCTCTGCCTGGAAACATACACACACACACACACACACACACACACACACACATGTACCCACATCATGCACACACATACGCACACACACACGCGCACACACACGTGCACACACACGCACACACACCAATCACCACCTCGTAGTCCTACGTCTCACCTCCTGAGCGCTCTCCACCGTCCATCCTAAGGAGGACATGCGCACAACACACACTGTTCCCATTCCAGTCACCGAATCCCATTTGACCCTTGCTGACATTCAGAGGTCAGAAGTGTCACAGGGGAAGGCCCCGTCTCTCTTAGGAATCAGAAGGCCTGCCCACTCTGGTTTCTTTTGGGGGGTGACTGTGGGGAGTACCAGGGATTGAACTCAGGGGCACTCGGCCACTGAGCCACGTCCCCAGGCTCTCACTGAGTTGCTTAGAGCCTCACTTTGGCTGAGGCTGGCTTTGAACTCACCATCCTCTTGCCTCAGCCTCCTGAGCCCTTGGGAGGATAGGCGGGAGCCACGGGGTGCAGCAGGGGCCTGCCCACTCTGAAGCCTGGGGCCACTGGGCCACCCAGCCAGTGGCCTGAAGGCGAGAGCTCCCGTGGGCTGCGCTCTGGCTGCTTTCTTTTTTTTTTTTTTTTTAAAGAGAGTGAGAGAGAGAGAGAGAGAGAGTGAGAGAGGAGAGAGAGAGAATTTTTAATATTTATTTTTTAGTTCTCGGCGGACACAACATCTTTGTTGGTATGTGGTGCTGAGGATCGAACCCGGGCCGCACGCATGCCAGGCGAGCGCGCTACCGCTGAGCCACATCCCCAGCCCACTCTGGCTGCTTTCAGTGGCCGGCCTGGTCATGACGCGGCCTGGGTTGGTGGCATTCTCCTCCCACCCACCCCCAACTTGCTTGTCCCCTCTCCCCGTGTGAACAGTTTTGCTCACAGTGTGGCCCCTCAGTCTCGTGCCTGGCGCAGACTAGACCTTGGGCGCACGCGGGCTGGGGGAGTGACTGACGAATGAAGGGCCGCCCCCTCCTGCGGCCACTCCACACTGGGCCGGTGAATCCTCCGCTGTGCAGGCTGCCCGGAGCCTCCTCCGCGGGGCATCTTATTAAAACACACATCGGACTCCTTCCACCCCCGGTTCTGAGCATTTCAGGAGTCTCCAGCAAATACTGGACACCCAGCCTCTGGGGCCACTCCGTCTGCTTCCCATCTACCTCCCAGCCCCACCCCCCACCAGCCCACGGCCCACGGCTGTGGACCCCAGCCTGGCCTGCAGCCCCGCGGAATGCCCCTCCCCAGACTCCCACTCATTCCTGCAGGCTCCAGGCAGGCCCTCCCCGGGAAGCACTGCCCCGCCTCAGGGGCTGAGTCACCCTGGGCTCCACCTCGGCTCTGCACCCGTCCTCAGCCCTGAGCCGGGGCTTAAAATAGTAGCTGGTGCTTCCCCAAAAGCCCTCGCGTGTGCCAGGCACCCGGAGCCTCACCTCCTGAATTCTCACGCCTGTCCCCAACCCTGCCCAGCAGGTCCCCCGGCTCCCAAGCCCAGAAACACAGGCTGGGGAGGTACTTGCAGCCTCCCAGAGGCCACCCAGCCACCTGCCTTCACCAGGCCTCTGCCCCTTCTGGTCTTTATCTCCCCGTGGCTCTGATCCTTACACACCCCGACTTGTGTTCTGTCTCCCCCAGGTCCAGTTAGCTCCAGGAGGGGAGCACAGGGCTCTGTCCTGCGCCCCACCACGGTGTCCGCTTCCCCAACTGCCTGACACACAGCAGCCCCTGATCAACACTGTTAAGTAGAAGAAGGTGGAAAGCGAGGCTAGTGCTGCCAGCCTCTAGTCCAGCTCCCCTGGAGGCCAAAGCAGGAGGACCACTGGAGCCCAGGAGTCCAAGCACAGCCTGGGCAACTCTGTGAGAACCCACCCCCAGCTCAAATAAAATTTATAAAGTTAAAGACAGTATTCATATCACCTTTATTTCACCCCCAAGGAAAGAGTGGTTCAGATGTGCAAAGGGCCTGTGGCTGGTGGCTGGTAGAGCCAGATGTGACCCTGGGTGGTCACTCAAGTGCCCGCCCTTTGGTGCTGTGCCACTCTCTCCCTGGGTCAGGCTTCTTGGCCAGACGGTGAGTTCCCTGGGGGCAGGACTGGTCTGACTCCTGTTTGGTTTCCTTGTCTGAGCCTTGGTGGGTGTTCAGGGGGGTTGGCTGAACCAGTCTCCACGTGGACTGTGACGGTGGATGGCGGGAATCACAGGGGCATCCCTCATCGTTGGCATCCTTCACCTCTGTACCAAGTGCGATGTTATGTACACATGTGGAGCCTATTAAATACTTGATGTGCTAATGAATTCTATGATAGCAATAATAATAAAAATAATTAGATGGCAATAATGACCCTCATGGGGAACATTTATAGCCCTATCCTAAGTGCTCGGTACCTGAGTGAAGACAATTAATTCTCTTACTACCCTCATTTTCCAGATGAGGACATGGAGGGTCAGAGAAGTTAAGAACTTGACCGAGGTCACACAGCTGGGTGGCACAGGCAGAACTTGACCGGTCCTGCACCAAGCTCTTTGGGACCACTGCAGGCTGCCTCCCAGCCGCTCAGAGAGGCATTGAAATGTTAAAAAGCGCCTTGTGTGAAAACAAAGAGAAAGGTCTGCTAGACATTTCCATCCACTCCAAGGGACTTCTCTCCAGGGCCGTGGTAGGCACGAACCTGCACTGCACCTGATGGTGTGCGGAGCTTCATACACCATCCATCTCTCATCAGAGGGGCAGAGAGCTCTGAGGCTCTCGTTGGTTAAGGGAACAGGGTCAAGGTCACCCAGGCAGCAAGAAGCAGAGCGAGGACTTAAATGAACATCTGTCAGCTTAAAAAATATATGAAATCCAAGCGTTAGATACAGAGCTTCTCCAGATACAGAGCTTCTCCATGAGGCTTAAAATTAAATAAGTTAATCCATGAAAAAAGCACCGAGCAGCTCCTGGCACCTGGGACATCTCTTAAAAATGTCAACGCTCACCATCTTCATCAACAACCTCTTGGGGGCTGGGGATGTGGCTCAAGCGGTAGCGCGCTCGCCTGGCATGCGTGCGGCCCGGGTTCGATCCTCAGCACCACATACCAACAAAGATGTTGTGTCTGCCGAGAACTAAAAAATAAATAAATAAATAAATAAAAAAAAAAACAAAAAAAAACAACCTCTTGAAAACTGGACTTTTTTGGCCGATGAATGCAGCCAGTCGACCCTGATGGAAAGATTCCTTTCTTGCGTTCATCTCGGGTAATGTTGAAATGATGATCAATCCCCATCATCTCTGGGGGACCATAGACTGTTCCGGGCTGGAAGGGAGAGTGGAGATGATCTCATCCTGTGCCTGCCTTCACCCACGGAGAAAAGGTCAGAAAGCAAACACCAGGCAGGGCCGAGCCAGGGGCAAGACTGAGGCACAGTGCCCCCACACCACCTCCCACGAAGAAGATGCTCTTTCACCTGGAAGGGCATCTGGGTTCCTCAAGTCTACAGGGAAGAATTCATGGGTCTCCCAGCTGTGAGCTCCACCACCCAGCCCCACACAAACTAGTAAAGCATTATAAGCCATTAACCAGAAAGCAGATCATGTGACTTAATTCCACCTCTGCTAAAGGGCTTAAAATGCTTCGGTGAGTAGCCCAAGATTCATAAATAGACACTTCAGCTCTTTTTCAAAGAATTATTAACCAGCTCCATCAGGACGGGAACTTGAGCAGTCAAGGAGAAAAAGAGCTGGCCCGAGAAATTCCCTGCCAAACACTTTGACCCCCAGGGTCTGCCTTCCTGCCCCCTCTCCCCACCGGAGTCACAGGAGGAAGGAGAGAAGCAGCATTATGTAAAACGGGAACTAAGAAAATGAACCGTGGAAAACTACTACAGGCTCTTCCTACCTCAAAGTCAGATTTCAAAGGAACATCACAGGGTGTTTGCAGAAAAGACAGAAAGGTGGGGAGGAGGATGAAGCAGAGGAACAGCCCTGACTTCTCTCACAGGCGGAGACAGGTTGAGCCCACAGGCTGCGGGTGTGGTGCTCTGTCTCCCATTTACACTAATGATTTTGGGGAACCTATAATTCATGCAGCCCTGGGATACTCATCTCTGTAGCCCACTGAGCACTAATTCTCCCAGGCGTGGAACCAGCTTTTCATTGTACATGTAGGTCTCCATCAGCTTTAGCTTAAGGATTTGGGGGTGGGGAGGGACAGTGGAGAGAAATGAGATTAGGGTCAGTCTTCAAAGGGAAGGAGCAGGAATAGAAATGCTCTCTGTGCGGTTCCTCCAGGCTTTACGCTTCTCCAGAAAGGGTGGAATTCAAGCCTGGTGAACAAGCTTCCAGCCGCCCGCCTGTTAACAGCTCCTGGAACGCCAGGGCTGCCCTCCTCCACACCTTTATCAAAGTCAAGCCATTTCCCACATTCCTTCCTTACACAACCCAGGCACACGAGTGAGTGACGCAGGCCTCCAGCACATTCTGCTTGGGAGATCCAGGAAGCTCTGGCCTGGCCCTCCCTTCTGCAGAGGAAAGTCCAGGCAAAGAGGGATGCCACACCTGGGGGGAGGGGAGGGAGGATGTGACAGCACCTCCAGGAATGCAGGGCCCACGCAGGTGCGTTGGCACTCATGAACTTCCTTCTTTAAAGGCCTGATAAATCAGTACCGATAACAGTAATAAAGCTCAGCCACCCCACAACCAGTCACACAGACCCGGCCCCGCTCCTAGGGCGCGGCCCCCCCCCCAATGAGGAGAGGAGGGTGACAGCTGAGACTGCAGGTGTCCTTAGAGGTGGTAACAAGTTTTCTAGTTCAACAGTTGTCACGGTGTGCTCCAGGGATCCCCTGAGAGTCCCCGAGACCCTTTCGGTGGGTTCAAAAGGCCAAACTGTTTTCGCAATCCGGTCATTTTTTTCCTCATCCCCTACTGTCTCATAAATGTACCATGGAGTTTTCCAGAGAGGACGTGACATGGGATGACGTCATCACAGGTGACTCTTGAATAGGTGCTTCTGCATTCTTGTGTTTTAAACCTCTCCGTTTTAATTCTAAAACGATACTGACAGAGCCCACATAAACAAAATAAGTTTCCTGTAATTTCTAAGATACTTTTTAGTTGCAGTTGGACACAAGAATCTTTATTTATTTTTATGTGGTGCTGAGGACTGAACCCAGGGCCTGGCACGGGCTAGGTGAGCGCTCTACCGCTGAGCCACAAACCCAGCCCCAGTTTCCTGTAATTTTTTAATACTGTAAAATTTGAGACCCCAAAAGTTGAGAACTGATGAACTAATTCAAACAGTTAAAGAGTGTCAGGCTGGTGGTCGTGCATCACACTGAGTTTGAATCCCATCAGCACTTTCTACCAGAGGGTGGGGAGGCAGGCTTACCGTTCCATCAGGTGGCCTGACAAACCTTAAAACCTTTCTAATTTTTTTTTTGTAGTTGTTAAAGGGACAGAATGCCGCAGTTTATTTTGATGTGGTGCTGAGGATGGAACCCAGTGCCTGACACATGCCAGGCAAGTGCTCTGCCACTGAGCCCCAGCCCCAGCCTTAAAATCTCCACAAACATTTGATGAACTGGATCCTCCGGGAGAAAGATGCTCCTCACTTTTGAACCCGGGGAGCAAAGGTAGCCAGGAAAAACCAACCCAGCTCCAGCACCCGCAAACACAACTGTGTCAGGCTCTGTGCCAAGCGCTCCCTGTGGGCAAAGCACAAGTGGGAGTTCTCCTTCGGGGTGGTGGCAGGTTATTCGTAAAATTCAAAGAGAAATGAGAAAACTGGAACTTGCCAGAGGCTGGGCAGGAGAGGTACAGGTGCTAGGAGGGGTTCGCCGTGAATGACGCCCCTATGCCCCTTCCCTCCTGGGAAACCCCAGCCCTGTCCTGGCTCCCGGTTCCAACAGCTTTGAGCCTTCAGGGGGTGGGGGCTGCTGGGTCCGCTGCAGCCATAATCTGCAATCTCGCCTCCCCAGGGCGGAGAGAACGGTCTGTCGTGCGAGAGCCCCAGCCCGGGGCGTTAGAGCGCCTTGGGCCTTCGGTTACCCGGGGACACGGCTCGGTCACTAAGGGAACTGAACACAATCCTGAAGCTGGCGCTGTGGAAACAGCAGCCAAGAATGGCTGGAGGGAGACTTCAGAGGTTCAAGATAAAAAGCCAGCCCCGAGAGGCCGCGGCACACTGCTCGGGCAGCCGGGACCTGCGCGGAGCCCTGCTGCAGGGCGGGGAGGTGCGAGCGGCTCCCGACCACCGCAGGCCGGGACCGAGGTTCTCCCCGGTAACGCTGCACACGCGGGAAAACTTGAATGTTGCAACCAAGAGTTGCCGCCGACACGAAGGGGTGGCCCAGGGGCATTCCGAATGGACGAGAAGGCGGGGACGGGGAATCCTAACAGCCCCAAGGTGCCACGGCGACTGACACGGACGCGCGCTCCAACCCCAAGCACAGGCGTCTGACTGGCGCGCGCCAAGCGACGCGAGCTCCAGCGGGGCCACCAGGCGCGCGTCCGCGCCTGCGCAATAAGTTCACATCTCTAGATTCTCCACCAGGTGCGCTCGCGCTTCCGGCCGGTCTCCCAGCACTGCCTTCCCGGGGCGGAAACTCCAGGATCAGCGCATGCGCCTTCCAGATCTCTTGCTGGGTCCCGAGAGTAGGCCCACGGCTTCAGGTGATCCCGCCCCTCCCTTGCAGCGCGGGACCAATGGCGTGGCTGTGGGCGGGGATTTGGAGAAGGCGGTCCGCCCATGCGCCGGGCGAGCCGTGTATCGATTGGTTGGCGCTGCGAGCGCAGGTGCGCGCTTCCTATTGGGTGTGGGCGGAGCGCGAGCGGCCGAGGCTGCTTGGAGGCGGCAGGTGAGCGCGCGCACGAGCCGCGGCTCTGGCCTGCTCGGGTTCGCGCGCGCGGGCGCGCTGAGGAGAAGACTCAGAGCGAGGCTGCGGAG
This sequence comes from Urocitellus parryii, assembly GCF_045843805.1. Lineage (NCBI taxonomy): Eukaryota > Metazoa > Chordata > Mammalia > Rodentia > Sciuridae > Urocitellus > Urocitellus parryii. Next base: position 192,055,966 of record NC_135536.1, on the reverse strand, counting down.
CCTCTGGCCTCTGCTCCGCCCTCTCCTCCTCCGCCGCGGCTGCCGCCGCCCCCGAGGCACGGAGGGAGGGAGCCGCGTCCCCGCCCGCCGCGTCGCCAGTCCGACCCTCGGTCCCGCCGAGTGAGCAGCTCGCCGAGCCGAGCTGAGCGCGGCCCGCCCCAGGCGCGGCCGCCCCCTCTGCAGGTGCCTGTGACCGGGCGCCGCGCCGCAGCCGCGCTCCGAGCCCGCCGGCCGCGCACTCGCTGCCCGCGCTCCTGAGTGGCGGCCGGCCCGAGGAGGCCTCCGCGGCCGCGCCTCAGCATGAACCGCGGCCACCGGCACGGGGCGGGCAGCGGCTGCCTGGGCACCATGGAGGTGAAGAGCAAGGTGCGCGGGGCCGGGCCGGCGGGCGGGGGGCTGCGGGGCTGCTGCGGACCCGGGGGGCTGCGGGGCTGCTGCGGACCCGGGGGGCTGCGGGGCCGGGGGCTGAGCCGCCGAAGCGGGACCTCTGCTCCGCGGCAGTGGGAGCCGGGGGCTGGGGGCGCCGTGGCCGCTCCCGACCCCGGCGGGCGCCTCATCTCTTCCCTGAGCCTGGTTCTCGTTTTCAGGGTGGGGGTGAGGGCCAGGTGTACCCGAGCATGGGGAGCGTTTGAATGCAAGGTGCAGCAAAAGGTTTGGGGGAATCCTCCCTGCTGGGCACGGGTACAAGGCTTTTGGGAAACCAAACTGTCACATAATGTCCCCCTTTCCGTGGCTCTGGGGTGCATCGAGTAATGAAAGGGGATCCCGGTGAACTAAACAACCCTTTTAAAGTTAGATCTGCTTCCTCCTGTGGCTTTTTCTAGTTCTCACATTGGTATGCATTTAATCTATGAAATTAGCACTATCACCTTACCTTGGAGTGGCACTCTGCACTCGAGTCGCTGCTCTTTTCATTCCACCTTGCTGCCTTTTCACATTAAGTGCTTTCACCCTTGACCACCGGTATGCCAATCTGCTGATAATTACTTTGGTATCCACCGAATTCCTAAATCTCAAGGCTCGGTGAGCAGAGTAGTCCATGGGGATTAGTTAGGGAATGCTTTCCGATGGAGGTTTTCAGCTGGAATTTGAAGGTGATCAGCAGACACTGAACTTTTTCAGCAAGCTTTTCATGAGTTGAAGAGCCAAAAGAAGCCTAGATCATGTAGTCTGTTCCCAGAGAAGTACGAGTTGAGAAGATGGGATCAGAAAGGTTTTGACTAGCCCAGGCTCTGCTTTGTGATAAAGCCTTCCACTTAAAGTCTTTTTACCAAATAACTTTTATAGACACTATTGAACACAAGTCAGAGGGCACTGGCTGGATCCTGAGAATATGTAAGACAGAATTGGGAGCTGGCCTGGTGGCACATGCCTGTAATTCCAGCAACTAGGGAGTTGGAGCCCAGCCTCAGCAATTTAGTGAGACCCTATCTCAAAATAAAAAGGCTGGGGATGTAGTGCAATGGTGGAGAACCCACTGGGTTCAATCTCTGGTACTGGAAAAAAAGTCGAGAAGCACAGACCATGTAAAGAGGAGATGTAGAATCATATCAAATACAAAAATAAGGAAGCGTCACTGATGGTAAGGGCACCGGGGAGAATGCAGAATCCAGAGTGTGTGTATTCACTCATCTGTTTATTTTGTGGTACTGGGGATTGAACCAGGGTTGCTTTACCCCATCCCTTTTTGTTTTTTATTTTGAGAGGGGTCTTGCTGGCCTGGAATTTGTTGTGGTCCTTCCTCAGGAAGCTTCAACTTCCCTGAGTAGCCAAGGTTACAGGTGTGTGCCATGTGCCCTGCTCCAGGAGTGACTGGGGTAAGGAGAGTGTCCAGGCTCCTGTGGGTGGAGTGGTGTCATTGTCTAGGTTTGATAAACAAAGTTCTCTAAGTTTCTATAACTCCGAATCACATCAAGAAAATCTACATTTGTTTCTAAATGTTATTTGTGATTTTAGTTCATGTCTATCAGGGTCTAGTTTGAGAAATAGAAGCTTAATCATAACAATTTAAATAAAGAATATGCTCTTGTCACTGTTCTCCTTGGGACACAGCATAGCTTGAACAAAAGGTTAAGGTGACTTAATATATAAAGCTTGTCCTCCAGCACTGTCTGGCAGTCTTGATTCCTTGCCCAGCAGTTGAATCTTCTTGAGGCATTTCTGTTATAAATCTAGTTTGGGTTTGTGAGAGTTGAGGTAAGGAGAGAAAAACACTTGTGGGATTGCATAATCCTGAAAGGCAGTTTATGGTCCTAATCTTGGTAGAAAGTCCTTAAATTTTTATCATAGGAAAGAATGAGTAAGGATTCTAGGTGTACTGATAGTACACTCTAACAGGAAATTATCTCTAGTAGTAGGAAGCCTTGAGCACCAGGAGACTGGAGCTTCAGGCACTTCTCCTTTGTCTTCTGTTGGTTGATTTGTGGAACTTTCTTACACTTAGTCCAAACTACATGGTATAAATTTGACCTGCCGTACTGCACTTCTAGTGAACCATGTCTTTAAAAAAAATTTTTAAAGACATTTAAATACATAAAATTTTGTACTGGAGATCAAATCTAGGGCACTTTACTACTGAACTACAACCCCAGCCCTTTTTGTTTTTTATTTTGAGATAGGGTGTCGCTAAGTTGCAGTCACTGGCCCCCAACTTGTGATCCTCCTGCTTCAGCCTCCGGAATAGATGGGATTACAGGCCTGGGCCGTTGTGTCAGACTCCACATCTCAAATAGAAACAAAGCAACCTGAAAACATTGGCTGAATGAAATGTGGTCCCATTGTTCTGGCTGTTGATAAATAGACACACTAGAGAGACTGATACCTTGTGTGTGTGTGTGTGTGTGTGTGTTATTTTTAAATATACCTTATGTTTTAAATTGTGTGTATGGGAGGGTGTAACTGAAAATTGAACCCAGGACACTACCACTGAGCCATATCCCCAGCCCTTTTTATTTATTTTTTAAAATTTGTTCTAATTAATTACACATGACAGTAGAATGCACTTTTGACACATTGTTCACAAATGGAGTACAACTCCTTCCTCTGGCTGAACATGGTGCAGAGTCCCAACTCCTGTGTAATTACATATGTATACAGGGTAATAATGTGTCCCCAGCCTTTTTTCTATTAGAGACAGAGTCTCCGAGTTGCTTAGGGCCTTGCTAAGTTTCTGAGGCTGGCCTGGAACTTGGAATCCTCCTGCCTCAGGCTTCCAAGTTGCTGGGATTACAGGCGTGCCACTGTGCCTGGCTTAAATGTATTTATTGTATTTTTAATGGATTGGAGGAAACATTTGTCAGCTTCACCATTTAAAAAATATTTGACAAGATTTCCTTTTTTTCAGTGCTAAGGATGGAACCCTGGGCCTCATGCATGCTAGGCAAATGCTCTCTCTGTCACTGAGCCAGATGGCAACCCCAGCCCACTCTCTTATGCTACTTTAGTGATACCACAGCTTTTTACAAAACTGATCTTGACAGGGTTGTAGGTAAACTAGGTAAAATGCAGATCCACATTTTAGGACCTATTTTTCTTTTGCATAGAAAACAGTAGTGTCAACTGAGGTTTTTGTTTTTGTTATCTTTTGCTCAGGTTAAGAAAAAGTACAGATAATAAAAATAATGGATAATGTAAATATACCCCCAGTTAAATTTGTGATACACGCTACCATGTGACCTCTTTAGTGAGTGATTTATCTTCCTAATTGTTCCTGTAGAGTTGGGGAAAGTTCTAAATAATCATGGTGATGTCTTTAATAACCTTGGAGCAGGGCTGGGGATATCAGTCAGTGGTAGAGTATTCACTTAACATGCTTAAGACCCTGGCTTTGATCCTCAGTGCCGTAACATTTCCTAATTATTATTCGTGGTTTATTATTCACTGGGTTTGCATTCCTGGACTGTACCAGCAGATTTATTTCTATAGTACTGTTTTTTTCTCATGTAGTAAAAAGTTCTCTCAATCCTCTTGTTTTGTGGCAAGAGACACATCCATTTCTTTTTTTCCCTTTTCTGCCAGCATTTGTAAAAGGACACATCTATTGTGAAGCCATACAGTTTTACATTGTCCTTGTCATAGTAGTTAACTTAGAGAAAAAAATGTTGACCAAAGAATTTCATCCAAAAACTTTTGCAAAGGCAAGAAGCATTGAAGTGTTAAGTTATTAGGTGTTACTCCCCTTCACACATCAGCAAAGGGGCCAGCCTGCGGATGAGTCAGAAAGCACTAGACTCTACTGTGATACCAGAATCTAGAAAATGGAGGAGAAACCATGGATTGATAACATCAGGAGACTAACTGATAGGAAGGGTGTTCCCTCACTTTATTTACCTTGAAATGTGAAGGTGTGACTGAGCTTTCTGAAAGCTTTAGGTGTGAGTCACCTTATTTTCTTGACAAATGTTAGTGTTTGTGTTCCAGGAATGTATTTTGGAAACAGTTTTAATTATTAGAGGTAAGAGGTAGTAAGTTTTTATTTTAATTTAGTTTAAAACCAGTGAGTGGTATGGCTGTAAGCAAGACAGACGGACGTTTTAGATAGAGCAAAAACAATGGGTCCAGGTAGCTTTGGGCCTTTTGGGAAATGAACTGACATATTTGTAAACTGTTCACAATGTCACGATGGGGACTTTCTCTGTGGTGCTTGTGGTGTCCCAGTGGTGTATCAGTATTTTCTGGTAATAATGGGTGGTTGAAAGACTGGGTGGCAAACATGGGTTTTAAAAGCACGTGCTCTACCACTGAGCTCTACCCGCGGCTAAAACCTCTACTTGGGACTTACCAAGGTTTTTGTTTGTGTTTTTTGGGCGAGGTGCTGGGCATGGACCCCAGAGCTTCGGAAATGCTAGGCAGGTGCTCCGCTGAGCCCTACCCCTAGCCACTTAACTGAGCCCTTATTATGTCTGTAAGAGGGTGATTCAAGTTAGGTAGCATATCCCAAGCTTAAGTGACTGGGACACTCTTCAAGGAAGGCTGATGAGCCTTTCTTAGTTTTCCCTACTTGAGGAAATGCCATGCGGATCCCGCATTAAGTTCCAGGTGCCGTTGGTGGACTGGGTGAAGCCAGTCCGAAGTCTTGACTAAGAACACTGCAGTGAATTGGCCTCGGGAGGGCAGAGGTGTCGGGAGGCAGACTTGAAAATGACAACAGGAAGATGAGGGGAGACACTGATGGAGGTGTCTTCCTTCTTATCTGTGTTCCCTCAGTGCCTCCCTGCAGTAATTATCCCTTTTGCCCACTAATTAGGGAGCTTCTAAAGCAGGCCCAAGCCTTGCAGTCCCCGGGGTCCAGCACCTGCTAAGCACGTAAACACTTCTTGCACTAATTGGCCAGTGGTAGGGTGTGCATTTGATGTATTAATCAAGCCTGTTTCTACCTTAACACAGGGAAGGTTCTTATCCCTGTACTTCTTACTTGGGGCAGTGCTGAGCTCCAGCCGGGGCCTCGCACAATGGGCAGGCACACCACCTGGGCAGGCACACCAGCGCGGAGCACGGCCGCCGCCTGCCTGTTCCTCACGTGGTGCCCCCACTTGCATCAGACCTTCCTGTCAAAAAGCTCAAAGTCCTTTTTATATATTTTGCTATTGATTCTTGCCACATCCCATGAGATGGTAGTTCCTTTTACGGGAAAAGAAACTCAGATGCTTTCTACTAGTGGTCGGAATAAAGGCTGAGCATGTCTCCGTCCTCCGCGGCCGGGCAGAGTGAGGAGAGCACTGCTGTGGGTCTGGACTCCAGGCAGGCTCTGGGCTGAGCCACTGCAGGGCAGTGCCCAGGGAGGCCTGGGCACCGTGGAGCGGGCGAGGCCTGCGTCTCTGAGAGTGCCCTTCAGAGACCAGCAGTGGGGCATAGTCTTGTGCCATTCTTCTGTTTTGGAATCTGATAATGAGGCTGCTGACGAGGGACCATCTTCTTTATTAAGGGGAACACTACTGTGCTTGTGTGCTTCTGGGCTGTGTGTTTTCAAACTGGGTCCCTCTGTTACTTTTTTTTTTCCCTAAAATCACTATGTTGTGTTTGTAGTTTGGAGCTGAGTTTCGTCGGTTTTCACTGGAAAGATCAAAACCTGGAAAATTTGAGGAGTTTTATGGCCTCCTGCAGCATGTTCATAAGATACCCAATGTGGACGTGCTGGTGGGCTACGCCGACATCCACGGGGACTTGCTGCCCATCAATAACGACGACAACTATCACAAGGCCGTGTCCACAGCCAACCCGCTGCTTAGGATCTTCATACAAAAGAAAGGTAAGTATCATTGTTTAGAAAAATTCTTAGAAATAGAAGTAGTGTATTTCCCCCATTTGATTGGATACACAGACTTGCTACAAACTTACTGAATAAAGATTCTATGTAAAACCTTTTTTTTTTTTTTTTTTTTTTTTTGGTACCAGGCATTGAACTTGGGAGCGATTAACTACCGAGCCACATCCCCAACCCTTTTTAAAATTTTATTTAGAGACAGGGTCTCACTAAGTTGCGGATGCTGGCTTTGCACTGTGATCCTTCTCAGCCGCTGGGATCACAGGTGCTCACCACCATGCCGGCCTGTGTGGATCTCTTTACCATGTTAATGGACAAGTAGGTCGAAACGTGTGATGTTGTTGGTTTAATTAGTATTTTTACACTTAGACATTGAGTGTACTTTTGAAAATTTGTTTTTAATTGTTTTTATTTTAACTTCTTAGGCTTTTTTAAAAATAGAAACTAGAAATTTATGAAATCTTCACCTTCTTTTTTTGTAATATTTATTTTTTAGTTCTAGTTGGACACAATACCTTTATCTTGTTTACTTATTTTTATGTGGTGCTGAGGGTCAAACCCAGGGCCTCACACTTGCTAGGCAAGCGCTCTACGGCTGAGCCCCAGCCCCGCCCCATCTCAGCTTCTTGACTGGATTGCTGTCCATGTGGAAAGACGGTGACGAGAGCTTGGCAGTTGGGTGGTGACCCACTGTAAGTGCTCTGTCACCCACTTCGTCTTCCAGCTCTCCGTGTCGTTACAGGGTGGAGGTAATTGTGTGGGCTGCTGGAGCTGGAACCCAAGGCGCTGTATCCTGAGGTCTCTGAGTTGCGAAGAGTCTTGCCCAGGTTGGCCTCATGCTTGTGGTCTTCCTGCCTTAGCCCCCAAGTGGCTGGGATTGCAGGATTGGGCCCCATAGTCAGCTGAATAGGAAATCTTGTGGGTGACTGCAGATCACTTAGTTCAGAGCAGCGCCCTGGCTTACAGTAGGCACCCAGGAAATGTCTTCTTTCTTTTCCTTTTTAGGATGCTTGTCACAGAAATAGTATAAAACTAGTTAATTGTCTGGAAAATGAGGTAGCAAGTCATGGATTCAGAGATGTGTAAGCGCAGTCTCGTAAAAGAACATTTGCTGTGACTGTCTGGCAGGCATTTTCAAATGTTTTTGGAGTCCCAAAATTTTTCGAACTTTATAGCCTCCTACGTGTGTGTGTGTGTGTGTGTGTGTGTTTGCACACAAAGTGGGCAGGGTAGGCATCATGGTGTGTGCCATTTCTGTTTAGTAAGAAGTCTGAGGTTTTTAAGAAGCCAGCATGACAGCGTGGAGCCCAGGGTTGGGATAATGGAGCCTTTAGAACATAAAGGTTGGTAAACCAACCCAGAAAGTGGTTTGAGAAAAGGGTGGTGATCACCCTGAAGGGAAAACTTTGTTTATTTGGACCACTCCGCTTTGAGATCCCACTGATAGTGTATCTTTGCTTTTCTGGGTTTGGAGAAACTAAAATCAACAACAAATAAACCTCCAAGGATAACTTCTGTCCCTGTCACTTGACTTACTGACAGAATCTTTCAGAATCTCCTGAGGCAGATATCAGAGCTGTTAAGCTGGGGTGTGGTGTGGCCAGGGCCTGGCCTTGGGAAGATGGTTCTGGCTGCTCAGGATGGGCCAGGAGGGTAGTAGCCTTGGGACAGAGAGCCAGGAGCAGGTGTTAGACAGCAGACCCACCGAGAAGCTGCCCAGGAGGGGGAGAGGCGCGGAAAGCCCTGGACAAAGGTACGCCGCGAAGTGGCTGAGTCAGGGTGTCACACCGGCTGGCGCAGAGAAGGCTGCGTCTGGCTGCTGGGGCCGAGTCGAAAACCAGCGGAGGGTGAAGGAGAGATTGATTTAGGAAAGAAAATTTGGTCCTAGGACAAATAATTTATCAGGCTGATGGGTCGAACATGCCGTCCAGAAGACTGGGGCCAGGATGAGGATCTGGAGCCTGCTGGACTTGAAGGTCGCCGACACGGGGCAGGTGAGCGTGGGCGAGTAAGTGGCCGGCCTGTGCAGTGAAGACCAGGCTAGAACCCTGGAAGGCGAGACCAGGATGCTGGAGGACGACAGCGCGTCCAGGAGTGACGAGGACAAAGCAGTTGAAGGGAACTGGTCATCTTAGGCAAATTAACTTGGGTCATTTTGGTTGAATAATGATCTTCTCTTATTAGCAGTTAAAATTTTTATTAAAAATTTAGTTGCTGCTTATTCAAATGTAGAATGATTTTTTAAACTACAGCTATCAGACAAAATTTTGCTGGATCATCCCCTTTGTTAGGGAAAGATTATCAGAGTCAGGTTTTGAACACGTCACATGTTTTACTCCTAGAAGGTTAACACTTTCATGCCCATGGAGTCCTATCATCTTTTAAAGTTATCATGCCAGGTGTGGTGGCCTCTAATCCCAGTGGCTCTGGAGGCTGAGATAGGAGGATCATGAGTTCAAAGCCAGCCTCAGCAATTTAGCAAGGCCCTAAGCAACTCAGTGAGGCCCTGTCTCTAAGTAAAATATAAGAAAAGGCTGGGGATGTGGCTCAGTGGCTAAGTGCCTGGGCTCAGCCCGGGCTGCCTGCCTTCTGTCCGTCCCTGGTGCAGTTGATGGCCCTGTGCTGGGCTTGCTTCTGCCTGGCTGCCCTGCTGAGCTCAGCCAGCTTTGTTCGGGTCTCTTTTGACCACCCTCCTACCTCTCCCGCTTTCCCTGTGAAGACCTGAAGCGCGTCTTTGAGCGTGCTAGCTTGTGTTTTCTGTCTTGTTTACCAACACGTCCCAGCATCTGAATTGGTGACAGACTTACACTGTGCAGTGTGATTCATGTCCGTGCTTTTTTTCTTTTAAACAAAGATAAACAGATGGTTAAGTAGAAGGCTGATTTTATGAAAACCTTAATGAACAGTGAATTCAGGAAACTAATAGAAAAGGTGACATTAAGTACAGTTACATTTGACTGCTTAATTACAGCACATTCTGTTTCCTTAGCTGTTGATATTCCAATTAAGGATCAATTGAGCAGCAGTTGTACTTGATGTGGTACCAAGGGAGGTTTTTTAAAATGATTATTTGTGTGTGTGTGTGTGTGTGTGTGTGTGTTGCTGGGGATTGAACCCAGGGCCTTGTATATGCGAGGCAGGCACTCTACCAACTGAGCTATATCCCCAGCCGAAATGTGATTTTTTTTAAAAAAAGAAATTCCAAAACCATTTAGATTTTGAAACCATGTCATCTTTTAAAATTTGATACTCTACTAAAAAATGTGTCTTTGAAGTGAAAGCTAGTAATCGAATGTGTAAAATACTTTATAGACCCAATGCAAGATAGCATTGTTGCATATTTTGAAGTTTTATGTTTTATAACAATTTATTTAAAGAAAAAACACTCCATTTCGTGGGCTGTTATCACAGAAACAAAAATAAAACAAAAAACATATCTTAAAAGTTATTTTCACAAAGAAGATTCTCAACTTTCGACAAGCACCCCTGTTGGAGCATTAGAGTTCATCCTGATGTATTTGGGAGAGGAGAAGGACAAAATAGTTTTCTCTCTCATTTTTTATGCTACAACTATGCACTGAACAGTTTTAGGAAAACATTCTTTTAAAAATACCCCCCCGTTTTTTTTGTTTTTTTTTTTTTTTTAAGACAAAACCCAGGTCATTTCTGTAGGTTGGGATACAGCCAGGAAAATGGGTTTTTTCAGTTTCCCAGTTGTGATCAGCCAAGTTGGACCCAGTAACTTGTCAGAGCACCCCCAGCCCTGCCTCATCGAGCCAGAACATCTGCACCCAGACTTTTTGCCGCATCACTGTCTGTTTTTACATATCCAACAAGAGTGCTCACATCTTGGATTGTTCAGGAGTTTGTTAGAAATGCCAGCAGAGCCTTGCTTTTAACTTGGTCCCACTTAGGACCTGTCCTCACAAGGATGTGCCCTTTGTGGCCTGAACACCTGTATCTAGGTCTAGGCCATGACATCATCTGAGCCCTTGATCTTGCACCGGACATTCTTTTGTAGATGTATATTATGGTCTCTTTTTAATGGATCAGGGTTTAATTTTATAACAACCCAAGGGATATAAATATTATTTATTTATTTTATGGAACTGGAAATTGAACCCAGGGGCTTACTGAGCTATATCCCCAACCTTTTTTTTTTTTTTTTTTTGTGGGGGACAGGGTCTCCCTAAGTTGCCCAGGCTGGCCTTGAACTTGGGATCCTCCTGCCTCAGCCTCCTGTGGGGCTGAGATCACAGATACTTGCCACCGTCCCTGATGAGGGCTATACATTTTTTTTTTTTTTTAAAAGAGAGAGTGAGAGGAGAGAGAGAGAGAGAGAGAGAATTTTTCAATATTTATTTAGTTAGTTAGTTCTCGGCGGACACAACATCTTTGTTGGTATGTGGTGCTGAGGATCGAACCCGGGCCGCACGCATGGCAGGCGAGCGCGCTACCGCTTGAGCCGCATCCCCAGCCCATTTTTTTTTTTTTTTTTTTTAAAGTTTAATTTCTTTTTTTTTTTTACAGGGAAGTCTTTTTTTTTTTTGGGAGAGAATGAGAGAGGAGAGAGAGAGAGTTTTTAATATTTATTTTTTTAGTTCTGGGTGGACACAACATCTTTGTTGGTATGTGGTGCTGAGGATCGAACCGGGGCCGCACGCATGCCAGGCGAGCGCGCTACCGCTGGGCCACATCCCCAGCCCGAGGGCTATACATTTTAATAGTGAATTACAAAATATAGTTTCACAAAAGGTATGACCCCAGAAATGAAGAGATTGTAGAGTCACGTCTGAGCATGTGACATCAGTTCCTCGTGACAGAAACCTGGGTGTCACCTTGAGCACATGCCTGTTTTCCACTCGGACACTGTGACTGTTAACACTGTGCTTCCCGTCCTCACCGCCTCTGCTGCAGCCACAGCAGAGGCTTGTGGACAGACCAGATGAGATTACCATCACTCCCCTGGAAATCCTTGGCTTCCTCCCTTGGCCTGAGGCAAAGTCCACAAAGGTCAACACTTTGCTGGAGGCCCTGCCTGTGGCTGCCCCAGCCCCCTGGGGTGGGGTCTGGACTCCTCATTCTCCCCCTCCCCTACCTAGACTGCCCTTCACCTGCCTGCCCTGGCTCTTCTCTGCTGCATCCTGTGCCCGGAATGTTCTTTCCTTCTCCCTGATTAGCTCCTGGGTACTTTTCCAGTCTCAGCAGAAACCTGGATTTCCTGAAGAAATATCTTCTTAGCACCAAACCAGGCCCCTGCCCTCAGCACCTGTGTGTGTGTGTGTGTGTGTGTTGAGAGAGAGGTGCTGGGAATTGAACCCAATCACCCTGTCACTGAGCCATATCCCCAGCCCCCCCCCCCCCCCCGCCCCGCTTTTTTTTTAAAGAAATTTTGAGACAGGTCTCAGGAGGTTGGCGAGGCTGCCTAGAACCTCCTGAGGGTGGGGATGACTCGTAGGTGCCTAGCTGCGCCTTTGTGATGCTGCAGTTATTTGACATTTGTATACAGTAAGCACCCTGAAAACAGGTGCCATGCTCTGCCCCACAGAGCACGATGCCTGGCATATAAGTGTTTACTGAATATTTTCTATACTGGGAAATGGAGGGATCTGTAAATGTTGAATATTGCTTGAAGTGTTGTTCGGTCTTTTCAAGGTTGCCAGATGTATTTATTTAACCATTTGCGTTAGAGCAGTTGTAAACTAAGGACTGCGGCTGTATTCTGTACTTATTAAGTTTCCCTGCTCCTTCTATGTCCTGCCTATGGCTGCTTTTGCAAGGGACCGCAGTACCTAAGACAGGTCTCTCTGACCCTCGATGGGAACGACTGTCAGACCCCTGGATGAGAACGTTTTAAACAGTGATTTTATTTCCTGTCTCCCTCTTAATTTCCAGTGGGTACCTCTTGGCTTTCTTGACACCTTGCTGCCCATGGTCACTGAGTGGCTGGCTGGTCTGACCCTGTGGGCCAGTGGGGTTCATGCAGAGCTGTTTCTTGTTTTCACATTTGCTATTTGTTCACGACAAGAGTTTATTTCTTGTTTCTACGCCTCTGCTCATAGTGGCCCTTACTTCCTCTGGCTCAGGTGACCAGGCTTTGCAGAACCAATGCGAAGGAGTAAGAGCTGGGGGGGGGGGCTGTCGTTCTCCCCTGTAGTCAGGCTCAGGGACTGGCCTGGTGAGCATGGCCACGTCCACTGGCTGCTCAGGCCTTCCAGGTGGGTCCTGGTTCCTTGTAGGTGGCAGGGATTGCTGGCTCGGTGACGCTGGCTGGTAGCTCTGCTCTGTGGGCCTGTGTCCTGCCTGTGGTGGGATCTGGCTGTATACAGTGGAGGCTCGCTGTGCATCAGGTGCGCAGACTCCAGCCTTGCCCCGAGTTGAGTGCTCCCATGTGCACACGTAGAAAGTCGCTGGGTTCCTGGTGGACATTCACCTTTACACTTTACACTAACACCCTGCACCCTGGCTTTCTGCCAAAATATTTCTTTCCCAGTGGCTGGAAACTGATTAGCTAGATGGGAGAACAAAGGTGCCTTTGTGCTGGAGCATATTGCTTTTGAGAATTTAGCAGAGAGCATTCAAATGGAGTCTGGATGCGATGCCAAATTATGCAGATTTGGAGGTTTTTTGGTCAGGTTTCCCATGAGCGGGTTTGTGGGCAGCTTGGCTTTGTTCTCAGTTTGTACTCTGGAATTTCCCTTATAAATGTTGTGTAGGCTTTCATTATTGGCTGTTTTAAAATTTAAAGTGTGTGTGTGTGTTTGAGAAAACACACTCAGTAGAAGATAATGTTAATAGTCTTGGCCAAAATTTGCAGAGAAGCAAGCCTCGTGTATCAGCGGATTTGTTTCCAACACCAAATTGTCAGTAACTTTCGGTTTCTGTAAGAACACAGTGTAAATACCTTAGAACCAAGAGAGTCCCGGTGGGGGGGTGCCACAAGTGGGGGCCCTAGTCTTACACATTCACCTCAAAGTAGGTTTGGAAGAGTTCATGTGGCATTTCTTTCTGTGTAATAGAAAGTGAGAGTGAGAACGGGACAGAGCAGGACACTGGGTGGTGAAGGCAGTGCCTGTTGCTTCCTGGAGACCAGAATTTCAGACTAGTTCTTTCTGGGGATCAGGGGACCTTCTGCCTTCCTCCCCCGCCGTTCTGGGGATTGAACCCAGGGTGCTTTATTCCTGAGCCACGTCCCTATTTTATTTTATTTCTATTTATGAGGCAGGGTCTCGTGAGTTGAACTTGGGATCCTTCTGCCACAGCCTCTGAGTGCACCACGCGCTGCACCAAGACAGTCTCCTCATTCCAGTTAGTTTGAAGATAGGGCTTCAACTTTTGTTCTCGTTGTTAACTTTGTTTCTTTTTTCGCTCCTGACCCTCTGATGTTTTGCTGGTAGACCGTCTCCCTTCAGTGGCAGAGTTGAACAATGTCTGGGTCAGGGGCCCTGCTTTCCCTTAGTTTAGGTCAGAGATTACAAATTGATGACTTTAGGAATAACCTCAAACCCCAGGTCTGTAATTCGGTGCAAACAGGTATTTTCTTATTCGAGTGTTAATGTTTTAAAACGGGGAGATTTCGCCTGGAAACAAGGCTTTGTGGCGTGCAGAAAGCCTGCCCGGGGCTGTGGCGCAGCTGTGCCATCTCGGCAGAAGCTCTCGGGTTTGCCAGAGCCTTGGCTCCTTGTCTGTCACTGTGACACGGGTGCCAGCGCACTTGTCTTTCACACACTGAAGAAAAGTTAAAAATCTTACCCTCGGCCTCATTTTTTTTTTCTTTTTCAACCAGTAGTTGAACCCAGGGCACTGAACACTGAGCCTCATCCCCAGTCTCCCACGGTTAAAAAATTTTTTTTAAAATTTTGAAACGGTGTCTTGCTAAGTTGCTGAGGCTGGCTTTGAACTTGCCAACTCCTGAGCTGCTGGGATTATAGGCTGTGCCACCGCTCCTGTCTATATCTCTGCCTCTTTGGGAAAATGAAAGATTAGGAACCCGTAGGTGGTGCCAGCACTCGGAGGCTGAGGCAGGAGGAATGCAAGTTCAAAGCCAGCCTTAGCAAAAAGCGAGGTGCTAAGCGCTCAGTGAGACCCTGTCTCTACATAAAATACAAAATAGGGCTGCGGATGCGGCTCAGTGGGCCGGTGCCCCAAGTTCAATCCCTGGTACCCCCCCCAAAAGAAAAGAAAAAAAAAACCTATACAAAACCAAGGGAGAGAGTCAATTGCAGATCAAAATCCCAAAGTATTTGCTACATGCCAGCTTCGTTTAATCACACTATCTGCCCTGTTTCTAACCACTTGATTTGTTCTTGTTTCCATATCTGATTGGTGCACTGTAGTTGTACGTGGTGGGATTTGTCGTCACAGGTTTGCACATGCGCACGTAAGACGGTCCCTTAGGCCTGTGTGCCCCCGTGTCTGCAGGATCCCTCCCCTCTTCCTTCCATCCCTGTCCTCTGTTGATCTCCCTTCAGTTTCCCCTGGCCCTCCCCTGCGCCACCTGCCCCTCCCCTTCGCCACCTTTCTTCTCCTCTTTCCTCTGTAGCTTCCACCTGGGAGGGAAAGCATCCGACCCTTGACCTTCTGAGTTTGGGTCATTTTGCTTAACATAATGTTCCCAAGTTCCATCCATTTTCCTGCAAATGCCACAAGTTCATTTTCTTGGGGGCTGAATCGAACTCCAGGGCGTAAGTGCCACGCTTTCTTTATCCATTCATCCACTGAGGACCTGAGCTGACCCTGGTGGGGCTGTTGCGAGTTGTGCAGCTGTGAGCGTGGGCGTGTGTGTCCCCAAAGTGAGAGGACTGCAGTTCTTCAGGTTCAAGACTGAGGAGTGGAGCAGCCGAGCCCTGTGGTGGCTCCGGGCCTGGTCTCTAGGCGCCTCTGGGCTCCTCCCCATGGTGGCTGTGCTAGTTCACAGTCCCCCCAACAGTGTGCGAGGGCTCCTCTTCCCCCAGAGCCTCTCCAGCACTGATTATTGGATTTTGCTTGGAATTGATTTACTTGGGAATCAAGGATCCCTCTTGTGTCCTTGAGTGGAATATAAGCATGCAAATTGGAAGTCTTTTAAACAAATGAAGGAAAAACATATTTAAAGTAGCTGGTTTAAAATGATGTGTAAAGAATGCATGTGTTGCCCGGCAGAGCAGCCTCTGCCTGTGTTTCCGGAGGCAGGAAGATTGCCTGAGACCACCTGGACGACACAGTGAGACCCATCTTAAAAACAAACAAACAAACAAACAAAAAGACCTATTAGAACTTTGTTTGCCACAGTCACTGCTGCGTGTCAAGCTGAGCTAGACCTCGGGTGACTTTGTGATGTGAGAGCGAGAGGCCCCCTAGTGGCTGTTCTGGGGTGTGGCCCATCGCACTGTGGTGTCCTGACTAGAATGATGTGATGTTTAGTTTATGTACCAAGTACATTCGAGTTGTCCTCCCTGTACAGCTTGAACTGCGGCAAAGGGTCATTTCTACAGTGTTTCTGTAACTATTTTATTTTATTTTTAAACAGAAGAAGCAGACTACAGTGCCTTCGGTACAGACACGCTGATAAAGAAGAAGAACGTTTTGACCAATGTGTTACGTCCTGACAACCACAGAAAAAAGCCACACATAGTCATCAGTATGCCCCAGGACTTCAGGCCCGTGTCTTCCATCATAGACGTGGACATTCTCCCGGAGACCCACCGTCGGGTTCGTCTGTACAAGTACGGCACCGAGAAGCCCCTGGGGTTCTACATCCGGGACGGTTCAAGTGTCCGGGTCACGCCACACGGGCTGGAGAAGGTCCCTGGGATCTTCATCTCCAGGCTCGTCCCAGGGGGTCTGGCTCAAAGCACAGGACTGCTGGCTGTCAATGACGAGGTCTTAGAGGTCAACGGCATCGAGGTCTCAGGGAAGAGTCTTGACCAAGTGACTGACATGATGATCGCCAACAGCCGCAACCTCATCATCACGGTGAGACCAGCGAACCAGAGGAACAACGTGGTCAGGAACAGTCGGACTTCCGGCAGCTCCGGCCAGTCCACCGATAACAGCCTTGTGGGCTACCCACAGCAGATGGAACCAAGCTTGGAGCCAGAGGACGAGGACAGCGATGAAGACGACATCGTCATTGAGGACAACGGCGTGCCGCAGCAGATTCCCAAGGCCGTCCCCGAGGCCGAGAGCCTGGAATCCTTAACACAGATAGAACTCAGTTTTGAGTCCGGGCAGAACGGTTTTATTCCTTCCCACGACGTGAGCTTAGCACCCGTAGCAAGTGGCACAAACACGGAATTCGACACCCGAGCTCCAGACCAGAAACTCCTGGAGGAAGATGGGACCATCATAACCTTGTGAAGTCGTAGCTGGGGTTTTCTGGGGACTGGGGCCTGGCTAGGACTGGAGCATGTACCTGGGAAGCAGGCGAGGGGTGGGCATGGAAGAGGGCTGCGGCCTTGACCTGGGGTTAAAGTGGGCAGTGCTGCTGAGATGAACCCGGGACTCCAAGCTGGATCTAAGTCTAAAACAAGGGGCCTTGGCTTGTGAAATCACGTGCTGTTGTGTTTTTCTCTGGAGAACTGGATGTTGGCGCCCATTCCCAGACCTGTGTGAGGCTCTGGGTCATTTCTGTTTGAAGTGGCTGCATGTTGAACCTGCTGTGAGAGCCCCGTCGGTGTTCCCTGTATGTTCTTAAATTTGATGTGCGGAGGGCTGGTGGCTTCCTTTGTACACTGGGGACCTCAGTCCTTCTGTTCCCGATATTGTGTTTTGATTTTTTCCAGTGTTGTTCCTCTGTTGTTAATTTAACCACTTGTTTTCTCAAATGTATCTTTACCCCGATTCCTGAGAAGCCGGTCGCCATTTCCAGGAGTTGCTTCCCAGATTGCACAGCAAGGAGCTCCGTCCCCAGTCCTGAGGCTGTGACGGCTGCTCACCTAGGAGCTGTCCCCCAGCCGGGCCTCTTTCCAGGCCCCACTGGAGTCGCTCCCTCCGTCGTGGGTGTGCTCTGGTGGCTTTCCACGTCCTCCCTGGTACGGTCACCCTGGATTAAAAAGGTCTTCACACACAGGACAAACGTGCACTTTCATACAGAAAACAGTGGGGTTTTCCTTGGGGGTTTCTAGGAAACTGTCTTCACTTTATGAGATGCTCGTCCGCAGCAGGTCGGGCTCCTGGCTATTTATTACTTCCCACCCCTCCCCTAGGACAGGGTGCAAGCTGCTGCTTTCAGCCCTGGCTGGCCCCCTGGGTCTCATGCAGACGCGAGCCCCAGGCTCGAGGGGTTATTTATTGATCAACCTTGGTAGGGCTAGTGTGGACACCCTGTGACAACGGTGTGCTGTTAAAACCATGAAGATCCCCGTGACTCCGTGTTGAAGGACGCTCTCAATTCATGGTGGAGCATATGAAGAAGCCAAGTCCTGAGGAAGTGCAGCCACTGGACTCAGGACAGCACTGTGCCGTTCACATCACCACTAGGCATGTCACCGGAAACCGCCAGCTGCCCCCTTGGCAGCGGCATTCCTGCACTCTTGAGCGGCAAGAGGTCGGTAGACGCAGAAGGTTCCATTCCTGTTTGACAGAAGGTGGTTGGTGCGAGGGTCCAACATTAAGTAAGAACACTTTACATGCTACCTCTCCCCCCTCTCCCTCTGCCTCCCTCCCCCTCCCCCTGACCCCTCCCTCCCCCTCCCCCCTCCCCCTGCCCCCTCCCTCTCCCTCTGCCTCCCTCCGTCTCTCCACCCCTCTTTTTTTTTTTTAACAAAGTTTTAACATTAGAACTTTTCTCTTGGGGAAAAAATACTTCAGGGCTTGACTTTTGTACAAATTTTAACTGTAAAATACAGATTTATTATGTATCTGTTCATGAAAATGGAGATCAAGGCTGCTAATGCTTTTTATTCTAACTATCCCATTAAGGAGATACGTCAATGGTGTTTTCAACTCAATCTCTGTCTTTTAAATTATTGGCGGAATAATTGATTACTAGACAGATTGTAAAACCAATAGATTGGTTATACAATAAAATATCAACTCTTGGTAGGTAGTCTGAATCGATTATTTCAAGTGCACCTTATTAACACAAATATCAGTGGGTCCAGTGTGAGATCTTACAGTACTAAATGTCAAGCCTAACTGTGAATTCTGTTGTGTATCTTAAGTAAGTTTATGATAATGTTCTCAAGCTGTCAACAAAATATATGTACTTTTGTGAACTATGAATTTTCTAATTAAATTTTACATGATATAACATGATTTTTACATGAATAATACTTTGTTTAAACTATCAAATGTCAGTATTTTACTACAATTTTATTATAAAATGTACATTATCACTAAATGAACTTTGATTTTAAAAAATCAAATTAGCTTTAGTTGTATATTATTTTTTACAAATAAAGATAGACTTGCAAAAAGGCTACTTTCTTGTTTGAAATTATATGAGATCATCCAACAGGTACATGCTGAACACCCACCCTAGGAGCTGGTGGAGGGGACACTGCGTCATGGCAAGGTCCCTGCTTCCCTACGGTGACCACTGAGAGGTGAACACCTGGCTTGTCTGCACTTACTGCACCTGAGTGTGGGTACCTGTGTGGGCTGACGGAAGGGGACATTTAAAATAGCTAATTCTGATAGCATAAAAGACGACACACGGTGTCCCCAGCATTGGCACCAGCATTCTTCCTGATTGTTGGAGCCAGGAGTCCAGGAGAGTGCGTCTCCTGACATTAGGATTCACCACCTCTGTAATCTGCCCCTATGCATCGAATTGAGTTCATACTGGGAAATCGAAAAGGCCTGAGGTAAAACAACATTCCTAAGCCAGTTTTTGTTTTGTTTTCTCAGTACGGAAGCTCAAACCTAGAGCCTCACGTGTGCTAGACCAGTGCTCTACCATTCACCTGCACTTCAGCACTGTGTGTGTGTGTGTGAGAACCCAGGGCCTTGTGCATGCGAGGAAAGCCCTCTACCAACTGAGCTGTATCCCCAGCCCATCCAGCACCTTTTAAAGTTTTTATTCTAAGGCAAGTTCTCAAAATAAGTTGCAGGTTCTGGCCTTGAAGTTGAGATCCTCCTGCTTCAGCCTCCCGAGTAAGTGGGATTAGGAGTGTGCACCCCACGTTTCTTCAACTGTTTCTGAGTCCGTCACCCTGCAGTTGGCCGATGGACCTTCCCGCCAGCCCTTTCCTAACCAGGTCAGAGGGTAACCCTGATCCCCCAACCTGGGTAAGTTGGTTGTGTGCATAGAACCCTCACCTCATTGAGGGGGGCCAGTCAACACCAGTTACTTGATTCTGGGTTCCGGGGTCCACTAAACAATGGTGAGGGGCTGAAACATTCCTTCGACCCCCCAAAATGGAGCTGGTGCTTGGCTGGTGGCCCCGCCTCAGCTGGCTGAGAGGCTCACGTTCAGGGTGAAGCCTCGAGTGTCTCGGTGACGGAGAGTCAGCTTCTCAGGAAGCTGGGGACATCCTTGCTCTCAGGACAGTCCTTGCTGTTGTCCTGGGACAGCATGTCACCAAGTGATGGAGGCTGTCTCCGGCGAGGCAAAACCCAGTTGTGCCTCCTGGAGCTCCACCACTGAGTGGCTGTCAGAAGACATTTTGGAAACCAAGTTCAGTCTTTGGTGTCGGGAGGGAAGGTGCAGTCTGGTGCCTCCCGGGGGCTATGTGCAGGGACTGTGAGACTTAGCACTTCAGAGTCCACGGTAAGAGTCTACCAGCTTCCCCCCGAAACTAAGTCTGATGTGGGCAGACTCCCACCCACAGGATGGAACCCAGGGGTTCACCTCCAGCCTTTTTTAGTTCATTTTGAGACAGGGTCTGGCTAAGCTATTTAGGGCCTCACTAAATTGCTGAGGCTGGCCTTGAATTTGGAATCCTCCTGTCTCAGCCTCGCCAAGATTCTGGGATTACAGGTGTGCACCAATGCACCTGACATGGGTAAAGAATATTTTAAAAGCCCATGTGTTGGCAGATATGGTGGCACACGCCTGTACTGTCAGCGACTCAGGAGGCTGAGGCAGGAGGATCACAAGTTCCAGGCTAGTCTCAGCAATTTATCGAAGCCCTAAACAGCCAGACCCCGTCTCTAAATAAAAAGTAAAAAGGGCTGGGGATGCAGCTCAATGGTTAAATCCCTGGTACCAAAACAAAACCAGAAAAAGCTATGATTTTTTATTTTTGTCTATCGTTTATACTGTCCTATAAAATGGAATTAAAGCTGTTTAAGAATGATTATAATCTAAACTGGGACACTTGAGAATGGATGTGTCTGCTATTAATTATGCAGGACCACAGCCCACAGAGATGACCGGGTAGATGGCAACCATAGCATCACGGCTTCCAGATGTTTTAAAAACTGAGGACGTAGTAGGGATGCATTAACGCACACAGCTGTGCGTGGTGCAGACACTCGGGACCACACCTGACTACATACGACTGAAGTTTCACGAAACAAAATGGTGATGCCGACAGTCCCTCTGATTCCTTTCCTTCCTTCCTTCTTGGTGCTGGGAGTGGAACCCAGGGCCTCTCTCAGGCGAGGCAGCTCCTGTTTCCGTCTTTAGAGTGTGTCTTGTGACATCCTCAAACAGTGTCACACGCGCTGTCTGAGGAACACTGGGAGCACGTCAATGTCTGCTGTGGGAAGGTGCCGTTTTGAGAAGAGCGCTGCATCATGTACTCGCTCACTTGCTTTTATTCTTTATTTTGTAAATTTTGGAACAATCTCAAACCTAGAACAGAGCTGCGTGGAAGGCTCGGGTCACCCTTCGCCCAGCCGACCCCCCGCGGGCTCAGCCCTCCCGGCCTTTGCTGTTTTCTTTTTCCTGAGCCATTTGAGGATGAGTTGCGGAGAGCAAGCCCCTCGCCCACTTTGGACCTGGGCATCTGTTCTGAAGACCAAGGACGTTCTCTTATGCATTCCCTTATACAACCATATTTCAGTTACGAATTCAAAATGTTGAACATTGTTACAATATTATCAGGAAACACACACACACACACACACACACACACACACACTCTAGAATCTCACCCAGCGGGGTGTGGTGGTGCAGACCTGTGATCTCAGCTACTCGGGAGGCTGAGGCAGGAGGATGGCAAGTTTGAGGTCAGCCTCAGCAACTTACAAGAGCCCAACTTACAAGAGTCTCAAAATTTTAAAGAATTAAAATGATGAGGGATGTAGCTCAGGGGTGAAGTACACGGGTTCAATCCCCACCAAATCTCACCATTGTCCCAATGATGTGCTTGTCAGAACCTCCCGCCCCCATCTAGGACTCCAGACTCAGGCGCTGCATTTGGTGACCTGGTCTCTCTCGGTTCCGTTCATCTGGAACGGTTCCTCGGCTTTGTGTTGTGTTTCATAATATCGACATTTTTGAAGAGTAAATACAAACTGTTTTGTAGAGGGCTCCTCCGCCGGGGTTCACTGGTTTTCTCATAATTATATTCGAGCAAAGTGTTTCCGTTATGAAGACCACACAAGTGACCTTATAGCCGCACTGGGCCGTGTCGGGAGCCTCACGTCTGTTTGATTTAGTGCTGATTTTTGGGGGGATACTGAGAATTGAACCCAAGGACACTTTGCCACCGACCTACATCCCCAGTCCTTTTCATTTATTTACGTAGAAGGAGGGTTTCGCTGTGTTACTTAGGACCCAAGTTGCCGAGACTGGCCTTGAGCTTGCCGTCCTCCTGCCTCAGCCTCCCTGGAATGACAGGTGTGCGCCACCATGTAAGAGGAGAACTGTTCTCACACACACACACACACACACACACACACACACTGGGGAACAGAGCGGGGCGTCTGACCACTGGGCTACACCTTCAGCCCCCCCCTTTTTTTTTTAAAGAGAGAGAGAGAGAGAGAGAGAATTTTTAATATTTATTTATTTTTTAGTTCTCGGCAGACACAACATCTTTGTTGGTATGTGGTGCTGAGGATCGAACCCGGGCCGCCACGCACGCCAGGCGAGCACGCTACCGCTTGAGCCACATCCCCAGCCCCTTCAGCCCCTTTTATGTCACCTGGAGACCGGGTCTTGCAAAACTGCCCAGGCTGGCCTGGAACTTGGGATCCTCCTGCCTCAGCCTCCAGTTGCTGGGCTGTGCATCCTGCCATGAATTCGCTCGGTGACAACCAGCGCCCGTGTGGGGATTGTGCAGGGGTCCCGTGCCTGAGGATCGGACCACCCCAGGTGACTCTGCACTCAGATCACCGCCCGCTGTGGCTCCCAGGCTGGGTTTTCCTTGTCCTGCTTCACCTGCGGAAGGACCAGCTCCCGGGCCACTGATCCTAGCCCAGCCCCCGAGGCCCAGCCTGTGTTCCTGCCCATCTCCTGCAGGTGAGGCTGGGATGCCCAGGGCTCTGCGTGGTGGACAGCAGGGAGAGGTCCTGCCTCCTCGGCCGGGGAGAAGTTGTGCTGGGGCTTCCCCGGGCAGCCGTGGCCTCTGTGGACAGCGTCCCCCCACGGGCACGGGGCGGGTGGGCTGCGGGGACACCTGGGACCGGCCCGGGAGCCCGGAGCAGGAACTCAGGAGCAGTGACCCAGGAGGGGACTGTCACCAGCATTCACTGCCTTCCTGGCACCCCCTGCGAGGCTGTAAACCCGGGGAGACCACCACCCCAACACACCACCTCTCCCCTGATTTACTTTATTGATTTTGGGGTACCAGGATTGAACCCAGGGCGCTTTACCACGAGCCCCCTCCCAGCCCTTTTTGTATTGAGAAACAGGGTCTCACTGAGTGACTTAGGGCCTCGCTAACTTGCTGAGGCTGACCTTGAACTCCAGATCCTCCTGCCTCGGCCTCCCAGCCCCTGGGATTACAGGCGAGCGCCATCACACCCAGCTGGCCACCTGATTTCAAACTGGGTCCAAGAACACACACACACACACACACCTGCACGTGCACACTCACGCACAGAGCCAGACCTGACTTGAAAAGTGATCATAAACAAATTGCACCAAAAAATGGCCTTGCACAATGATCCGTTCTCGGTCGCTTGTGGGAGGCAAAGGTGACACCTGTGGTGTGTGGTTGACACCGGAGGGTGCTTTGTGAGTTGGCCTGGTGGCCCTCTCCCCGCCCTCTGCCCCGCCCTGGCTGGTGCTCACAGGGACAGTGCCCAGAGGGGCTGGCAGGTGTCTCCAGCAGCCGGCCCACGGCCAAGCGAGAGGGAGGGAATGAGCAGCGAGGGAGAGGCGCTGGGGAAGCCAACGAGAGAGGACGCAGGGCCCTCCTGAAACGCCACCGTCCCTGCTGTCCTTCCCACGCACTGTGTGGCCCCAGGGGACACAAACCCCCTCGGGCATCACCCAGGGTCCTGAAGGCAGCTTTGACCCTGGCATGTCCAGCACTGCAGAACGTCCGCGGGTTTGCAGGACCGGGGAGGCCCACGCAGGGGGCGAAGCCAGCGACACCCCGGTCACGTCCCCTGCTGCCCTGGACAGGGGTGGGAGGAGCTCCGCGGTAGAGCCCTGGGCCCGGGTTCCCTCCCCAGCTTGCCCCCCCCCCACTTGCACAAAGGCGGGGGGCGGGGGGGGGTCAGGTTATTGGTGGGCAGATGGGAGCCTCGGGCCACCTCCTCTCCGTCTTTCATGTCCTCGTCAGGAGGTGAGCAGTTTTGCCACATGCTCCCGCCGTGAGATCCAAATCCCAGGGCTGATCAATCACGGATGGAACCTCTGAGACTCGGAGCCAAAGAAGACTCTCCTCTGGCCGGCTGATGACCTCCGGGGTTTGCTACAATCCGGGAAAGTTGGGTCAACAGCATGTTTGAAGGTCTCTTCGACTCACCTAATACTCTCCTGCTCCCGCGCTGGGGCCTGAGGTCTGTCCATAGACGCCCCTGTTTACGGGTGAGCTCTGTTGCTAGCTTTGTTTCACTGTGAACGGCACAGACAACTGCACATGGCCATGTTGGTCTTCCTGCGAAGGTTCTGAGCGCTGGACCTTGAGGATCTGAACTTGTGCAGATTCTCAAGTTGATCCGTATCCCTCTAGGGCGTCGTCCTGCGCTCATACTCTGCTTGGTGGCCAGGCTCTTCCCATACCGTGGCCACACTAGCTGGGGTCCCCCTGGGGCTCTCCGGAGCTGGTGTGTGGAAGGCCCTTTTGAAGAGCCCATGTGGTACGTTGGGTTTTGGAGGAGCAGCCCCTAGGGGTGGGTCAGCTGAGCGGCGGCGAGGGTGAAGATGAACTTCAGCACAGGGATGGGTCGCCAGTTACGAATCAACAGCCATCACCAAGTGGCTGACCGCTGACCTCGGTGTCATCAACTGAGAAACAGGTGCACACATGTGGCACACCCTGCAGAGAAGTCCTGGTGGTCACTGGGAGAGCGCGGTGGCCACACCTTAACCCCAGCCACCTGGGAGGTGGAGGCAGGAGGACTGTAGTTTTAAGGTCAGCCTCCACCACTTAGTGAGACCCTCCCTCAACACCAAAAGGGCTGGGGATGCGGCTGGGTGATCAAGGGCCCCTGGGTTCAATCCCCAGCACCCAAACAAAACAAGAATTAGTTGTCCCTAAAAAGGGGTGTGTACTGGTCACGCTCAAGCAGGTGCACTTTAAACACATGCCCTGTGTGAAGGCCAGCCGTGAGGGCCACCCAGTGCACAAGTCCGTTTATATGCGATGTGCAGGACAGGAGAATCCCCAGACAGGAAGGAGATTCGTGGTTGCCGGGGTTGGGGGCACTTGGGGACTGACAGCTAACAAGGGTGGGCTTTCTTTTTTGGGTCATGTAAATATTCTAAACTTGATCGTGGTGGTGATTGTGCCAATCAGTGAATATGATACACAGACTCGTGAACTGTACCCTGAAATGTATTTCACTCTGTAATGAAACGTAGGCTTTACTTATTTCAGATGCCGGGGATGGAACCCAGGGGCTCTCTATCACGGAGCCACAGACCCAACCCTTTTTACAAATTTGAGACAGGGTCTCTCGAGGTTGTCGAGGCTGGCCTCAGACATGGGATCCTCCTGCCCCGGCCTCCCAAGTCACGGGGATCTCAGGCATGGCCACCGCCCCCATCTAAACTGTGCGCATTCACCAAGTGAATGGCGGAGTGTGTGAATGATCTCTCAGTAAAGCTGTCAAGCACGACTCACCAACTTCACTCATTGAAAACACGCCAACTTGCGCCTGCTTTGGCTGCGCATGTTCTAAAACTGGAACGGCGCAGGGGAGAAAGCGTGGTGGGGTGACATGCAAATCCGCAAGCATTCCATATTTTTTTAAAATAAAAATATACAAATAAATTCCACTCAATCTGCCAACCGTGTTCTCCTGGCCAGACACTGGGGACACAGCAGTCAAGAGGACACAGGCGGCCACTCCCTCCGGGGAGCCAGCATCCTGGAGCCCCAACGCCACTTCCCTCCACAGAAAGGAAATGCTGGTAAAACTCGTCTTTCAGGGCCGTCTGAATTCCACGGGCTTCTAATTTACGTTTCTCGAAGAGGGCAGTCTTCAGTAACTGACCCAATGTGCTCAGAATCTGCAGTTTTACAGTGTCCCCAGGTTTTGTCATGGTCCCCCACCCTGAGCTTGGGAACCTGGAGGTCAACTCTACGTCCAGGCAGATGCCCTGCGGGTCAGCTCTGTGGCTCTGCCCGCAGGCCAGCTCTCCCTCTGTGCCCCTCCGTGTCCCTCCCTGCATGGCAGGGGTGGCCTGGGGGTGGCCGTGGACCTGTGTGGCCTGACTCGGCCACAGGCCGTCACTCCTGGGGAGCCTCCCGCCCACCATGTGCATCCCCCCTTAGGAAGCCCC
The DNA here is from genome assembly GCF_045843805.1 of Urocitellus parryii. Classification (NCBI taxonomy): domain Eukaryota; kingdom Metazoa; phylum Chordata; class Mammalia; order Rodentia; family Sciuridae; genus Urocitellus; species Urocitellus parryii. The sequence continues at coordinate 192,029,930 of NC_135536.1, read as the reverse complement.
CTGGCTCCGGTGAGGTCCACTCCCTGTGGCCTCTCACTGTCCATCGCCACCTGACCCAGCACTGCAGAGGCGGAGGCCTCAGGCCGCGCCCGCCTGTCCTCTGGCTCCGTGGGAGCTGGGCCCGTGGTCCAGGCTCATCCGGGCTGCATCCCGCCGGCTGGCTGGGGCTGTCTGGGGCGTGGCACCTCCTCCCAGGGCATCCGGGATGTGGGTGGAATGTAGGGATGGCAGCTGTGAGTCTGCGGCTCGGGGTCCTGCAGCTCGTGGGGCCCCCGAGTCCCCCAGGGGCAGGTCGGAGCACCCAGCTTGCTGTCTTTAACCCAGGGGCCTGTCGGCCTCACTTCTCCCATTTATGACAGTCTCTGTCTCTGACCTCTAAACCTTCTTTTAAGGGCAAACCAGATTAGGTCAGGCCCACCCAGGACAATCTCCTTGTGATGACCTCCAGGTCAGCTAATCAGTGACCCAACCTCAGGAGCAGGGGCCCCTCCCTCCTAGCCCCTGTCCTGCCCACTTCACGGAGGCTGTTACAGGATATGTCCACCAGGGGGCAGTCTCAGGGCCAAGTTAGAACTCGAGGTCGCTGGCTCCCGAGCAGCACAGCCCGGGTGTTCCCAGGGTGTCTTTGTGAGTGGCTGAGTGGCACACCGGGGCTTGGCACGGCCCCGTCTGGCATGGTGTCTCTGGTTCGGTTTGAGATCTTTCCTTAGAAGCCCCATAGCATTCACTGAACCCTTCCTGTGACCTCCCTCCGGGGATCCCAACTTGGCCCAGGCAAACGGGAGCCGCCCCTTCCGCTGGACACAGACACGCATCCAGTGCACACCTGGCGACAGACGCCTTGCCTGGCAGTTCCATAGCTACATTATCTGGCCATCTTCTTCGCCCTCCCTGGAGAACACTCTGGGTCCAACGTCCCGCTCACCACGCTGTATTTACTGAGCACTTACTTGGTGCCAGACACTACTTAAGGCCATTTACACAGATTATCTCATTGAATATTCCCCACAACCTCGGGAGTTGTATCACGCCTTGCTGCTGATGAGGAAACCAAGGCACAGAGAAATTAAGTAACTCCACCAAGGTCACACAGTGAGTGGCAGGGAGCCAGTATTTGAACCCAGAGAATTTGAGTCTGGAAGGTGCAGCAGCCCCTGAGCAAGGCTGGCTCCCAGAGCTGCCCGCCTCCCCACAGGACCGGGCCAGAGCCCGAGGGCGTCGCCTCTGCTCTTTGCGTTACATTCTGTATTTCTTTGGGTAAACATCCTCATTCCCAGGTGCTTTTCAGCAGGTGTGTTATTTCATTGCCTGAAGCTGAACTCTAAGACCACTCAAAAAAACCTGTGGTCGTGGGAACCGCAGGACACAGGGCTTCCTTATCCCCGTAGGTTAAAAAGAAAAAAAAAAAGCTCTTATTTTTGCTAAATTTCATTTCGCTTGGTTTTGGCCACTGTTACAACCAGAGGCTCCTCCAGCTTTGTCACTCACTGATATGGCTGCAGGGTTCATATAGAGCAGTGCTCATTTATGAAGCACCCACTGTATACACTGTACTATATCATGTTCCTAAAGACAAAAAAGGGCCGATTTTACTTGGGCATTTCTCTTCTTTAAAATGTTCTGACCCTTCTCGACATGTCGCAGTGGAAAGGACCCCTGGGGGCCAAGCTCGGCCTCTCTGCTCAGCAGCCATGTGGGGGGGGGGGCTGGGTCAGGCCCTGGGCCTTCCTGAGCCTCAGTTTCCCCAACTGTTAAGCCCACAATTGCTTTTTTGTGTCATTTTGAAATCCAGGAAATTCCAAGAAGCTTTAGGCTTGTGTGTGTGTGTGTGTGTGTGTGTGTGCGCGCGCGTGCACGCTGAGGATTGAACCCAGGGGCCCTCTACCACTGACCCACACCCTCAGCCCTTTTTACTTTTTTATTTTGAGACAGGGTCTTGCTAAATTGCTGAGGCTGGCCTCAAACCCATGATCCTCCTGCCTCGGCCTCCCAAGTCACTGGGATCATAGGTGTGCATCGTGTGCTCAGCTGCCATTTCAGTAGAAGTACACGGAGTTGAACTGGCCAGACATTGTTTAAGGACCTTCTTTAGCTCGTTCAAGTGAAAGTTTACACGTTTTGCTGAGAAATTCTGTCCCATTTGGTCTGAGGGTGCGGCCCCAGCTGGCCTGGATCTGTGACCTCGGGGGCGCAGCTCCCGTGGGGTAGGAGCCTCTAGAGCGCTGAGCGCTGTCCTGAGCTGGGTCTGGCCTGGGTGCTGGGTGAAGGGTGGCACCCGCCACACTTGGAGGCTGAGAGTGAGAGAAAGTTCATAGGGAGCACTGGTGGCCCGCCTCACTGCCTGTCACCTTGGACACCAAACAAGGCTCCTGCTCAGGTGGAGGCAGAAGCAGCGACCAGACGCTCTCAGGGGCTGGAAGGGGGGCCTCCTTTGCCTCCAGATTGGGGCGCCTCCCTCTCCGCCCAGCAGCTCTGCTCTGCAGAGCTCGGCCTCCCACTAGAGGCCACAGGACTCCGTGGGGTAGAGAAAGCCCTGCCACATGACCAGGGGCGGGGAGGGAAGCTGACCCTGCTTTGCCTGTCGCTAAATAGTGACAGTTTCACAATCATGACCTAAAATGTTCTTAAAAACCCCCTTTTTCTCTGTGCTCCTGCGGAAGTGGGTGTGTGAGATTCTGTTGCTAGTGGGAAAACAGACACTAAATAGGACCGCACTTTGTGTTTTCGATATCCATGTTTACTGAGGACCTACTATGTGCCCAAGCAGCATGCTAGACTAAGAAGTTTTTTCTTTTTTAATGCATACAGCGTATTCTCTGTGCCCGGGAGTGCTGTGTCTCCTGGCAGGTCTCTGAGGGCAAGCTGAAAGGGCTCACCTGTTTGGGGTCATAAAACAGACTCTGAAGGCGGACGGGGGCAGGCAGAGAGGTCAGCTCAGGGGGAGGAGGTACAGCCTAGGCCAGAGATGTGGAGGTCTGCAGACACGGCGCCTCCAGAGTCACAAACCTGGCTGCCTTCAGGAGCCAGCACACCCGTGACAGGCCAGGCCTGGGGACTGGCCAACCAGGCAGCTTCTTAGGTGGCCGAGCAGGGCCATGCTGGCCCCCAGCTCCCAGGCCCTCCTCAGGAGAAGCCACAGGCAGACTGCACACCTGGACAGTGACCACGGCCCCCATATGGAGAGGTGCACTGACCCAAGCCCGTTGCCTCTGCTGGCCACTGGGCAGGGCCAGGGCCGGGCGGGCAGGCCAGTGCCAGCGCACACCTGGGGAGCAGACCCCACTCTGGGGTCCTGTCCCTGCTCGGGGCTCCATGTGTGGCTTGGGGTTCAACCAAACAAGCGGACAGCGGTGGCCAATGGCAAGGGAGTGCAGAGGGGCTCTGGATGCCATCAGGCAGGCAGGGGGCCAGGCGGAGGCCAGGGGAGGCTGTGCACCTAGGGGGGCAGGGCGCAGGCAGGTCTGACCCAGGAGGCCAGCACCCAGCCCCCAAGGAAGGGCTGGCCTGCAGCCAGCGCTGAGAGCCTGGGTCTGGGTCAGGCGCTTGGGTTCAGACCCCGCCTCTCCCATCGCCAGACAGGGTCCTCCCCTGCCTCAGTCTCTGCATCTGTGAAATGGGGTCACAGCAGGGCCCACCTCCCTACCGGGTGCCGTGGGACTCCGTGACTATCCTGTGTCAGGAGCTGTGGTCTGGCTCAGTGGCCGGGCCTTTGCTCAGCCTGTGAGGAGGCCCTGGGCCTGTGGATCCCTCTCCCTCCCCTCTCCTCTGCCTCCCTCTCCCTCCCCTCTCCTCTGCCTCTCCCTCCCCCCCTCTCTCTCCCTCTCCCTCCCCCTCTCTCTCCCTCTCTCTCCCTCTCCTCTCCCTCTCCCTCCCCCTCTCTCTCCCTCCCTCTCTCCCTCTCCCTCTCCCTCCCCTCTCCTCTGCCTCTCCCTCCCCCCTCTCTCTCCCTCTCCCTCCCCCTCTCTCTCCCTCTCCCTCTCTCTCCCTCTCCCCCCTCTCTCTCCCTCTCTCTCTCTCTCCTTCTCTCTCTCTCCCTCTCCCTCCCTCTCCCTCTCTCCCTCTCCCTCTCTCTCTCTCTCTCTCTCTCTCTCTCTCTCATACACACACACACACACACACACACACACACACACTGGCACGTGACTTGTGCCCAGGACACTTTAGCGAGGAAGGCTGCTGCAGAGGCCCCGGGCCTGAGAAAGGCCCCTGTGAGGTCCCCACTGGCCCAGAGGGAGGCCAGCCTGGGACCCCCCGCCCCCCAGGGATCTTTTAAGACTCCCCCAGCCTCCTGGGAGGCCTCCAGCCCACTTAAGTCGGTCTCCGTGGCGTCAGTATTTTCTAGAGACGTCCCAGGGTCTCCAAGGTCCCACGTTTGGGAACCAGGGCTGGTCTAAAGCCGGGTGTGCCTGAGGCCTGGGCTGGGGAACTTTGAAAGGACAGGAGAGGCCACCATCTTGCCTCTTGAGGGGAAGCGGATGGGCGGGGGTGGAGGACGTGCCACCTGGGGCCCAGCGAAGGGCTGCAGCTCCCGGGGGCCCTTGGGGCCTGGCAGCCAGCACCTCTTCATGCCCAGGCGGGGAGGGGCTGCCTGCACCCGCCCAGGCCTCTGGAGAAGGCGGCAGGAGCAGCAGCTCCGAGCCCGGCTTGGGCACCAGAGGGAGCTCGTGGGGACTCGCCAGGGCTCCCTCCCGGCAGCTGGTTCAAACTGGTTTGGACAGGGTGCGGCCTGCGGGCTGCATTCCAGGCCTCAGGCTCTCTGCCCGTCCCAGGGCCTCCCTGAGGGCCCCCGGGACCAGGGCTGGACCAGGGGGCAGGGCCCTGGGGCAGGAGCCCAGCGCCCCTGAGGGCCTGGGGAGATCTCCAGACCCAACCCTCGGTGTTAAGATCTTCCCTTGGCCTCCCAGGGGCCCGGCCAGATGCCAGCAGCAAGGCAGAGCCCCTGGGTGGGCTTGTCCTCCGAGGCCGGGGGACTGCAACCTAGAGGCCCAGCACCCCTTCTCCCCTAACCCCCTCCCTTCAGAAAGTTTGGGACAGGGCTCTGGGCCTTGGGTGTTCAGCAGAGTGTTTCTAAGGCACAATTGCACACTCACAAGCAAAATGGCTGTGGGAGCCAGCCTGGCCCAGAGTGCAGATCCAGGGGCGCGGGGGAAGAGCCCGCGTCTCCGGAACCCTCCCCCGGGGAAGGGGGCTGGGCAGTCCGTGCAGTTAACCAACATTCCAGGCTGTGGGGTTTGTTGGGTTTTTCACTGAGTCATTTTGGGCATTTGAAACGGTTAAGTATCACAGCCAACATCAACCAAAGAGACGAACATCACAAATGTCATTGAAACCCCTCTGTTGTCCCTCCCGAGTCCCCCCCACCCCAGCAGCCACCTTCCTGGTGGGTGGGGGAGCATGGTTTCTGCGTGTCCCTTTAGGCTCACGCTGCGTGTCACCTAAGCAACCTGTGGTGTGCTTGGGCATGACTTAAAAGCCACTCGGTGACGGCAGCTCCTCTCCCACTGACCATTTCCTCCCTGACCTCTATCCGAGGGGCAGTGGTGACACTCAGCTCCACTTGGCCAATCTGGGCCAGTTCTGGGCTCTTGATGAAGGGGTCCCCGCCAGGGGACGGGTGAGGGGCCAAGGCTGGTGCCTAGACCAGCGTGGGATGCCCGGAAGGTTGGCACACCGAGGGAAGTCATGCCGCGGCCAACCGCCAAGTGGGGCTCAGCGTTCCCACAAACCCTTTCCCTGAGCACCTGAGACCCAAGTCTTTGCCAAGAATTTTCCAGAAAATGACTGTGGGCTGAAGTCCTGGATGCACAGGCGGGATGTTGAGAAGTCAGCAGAGGGTGCTTTGAAGTAGGGATTGCAGAGGGGTGGCTGGGTGACCCGGCGGAGCCAGGGTGTGCTCAGACCCTCCCTGGGCTGCCTGACAGAAGGTGAATCCAGACGGAACCGAAGCTGGCCGAGAGGCACCCTGTGTACTTATTGTCAACCCTAAGGTCAACCCATTAAATAGAAACAAATTCTTTCTATCTATGTATCTCTCTGTCTTACCAGGGATTGAGCCAGAGGTGCTTACGCACTGAGCCACACCCCAGCCCTTTTTATTTTTTAAGTTGAGACAGAGGCTCCCTAAAGCTGCTTAGGGACCCACTAAGTGGCTGAGGCTGGTTTTGAACTTTGGAATCCTCCTGCCTTTGAGCCACTGGGATTACAGGCATGCGCCACCCCATGCCGGGGCCAAATTTAATATTTTGAAAGAGGAGTCCTGCGAAAAATCAAGACTCGAGACTTCCCTGGCCCAGGTACTTTCTTGGTCCTGCATCATGACTATTGGTTTGGGGCGTGGGGTGAGCCCTCCTCCTTTAGCCCCAGGGTCTCTGAATGGCTTAGGAGCATCTCAGTGGTAGAGCTGTCCTAGTTTCAGTCCCTAGAACCACAAATAAATAAAGGCTGCCCGGAGGAGGAAGAGGAGGAGTGGGTCCTCCGCCACCCTCGGCTTTCCTAAAACCAGCTGCTGAATAGGATGATCCTGGGGCCAGCAGCTTGGGGGCTTTAAAAGAAGGAGGCCCTAGGACAGCTCTAACACTGGGTGGACCCTGGAATCACTTCTGATGAAGGTTGTGGTGGGGGTGTTGGGTAGCAGAGCTGCTCTTCCAGTCCCGGCACCATCTCTGGTCACCAAGTCCCACGCACAGGGGTTCTGACCTAATCTGCCGGGCATGAGGTCTGGTTGGGGGCATTTAAAAGCTCGCGGTGGGTTTCCCACGCCGGGAACCACTGCCCTCCGGGGATTCCAACAGAAAGGTGTGGTCTTCGCCCTTGGTCCTCCTTCTCGACGTGGCTGTGTGTTGGAACCATCTGGTGACCTTCAGAAGATTCTGATTGTCGGGTCTCAACCGCAAAAGACTGTGTGGGGCCCGGGCCTCGGCCGTTTCAAACGGGCCCAGGTGACTGCAATCTGCCAACGAGCTGGCCAGGTCCTGGTCCGCCGGGTGGTGCCGCGGCGGCCGCAGTGCGCGCGGCGCACCACTGGGTGGCACTGCCCGCTCGGCCGGCGCCCGGGGAGCTGCGGGGAGCTGCGGGCCGCGGCCGGAGCGCACCTGCCCCGCCTCCCTCGGCTGGCGGGCCGCGGGGCAGGCAGCGGGCCGGGGAGGGGCTCCGAGCCCCTGGCGCGGGGACGGGCGCTCGGGCTCTCTGTGCCCGCCGGACCCCGTCGCCCTCCGGATGCTGCTAGTGGACGCCGACCGTCCGGAGCCCGAGCGCCGGGGGGCGCACGAGCTCGCGCTCTTCCTGACCCCCGAGCCCGGGGCAGAGGTAGGGGACCGGGGGTGGAGGACCGTGCGGGAGTCACGGGTGGGGACCCGCGGTTCTCGCAGCATCCTCGCGCGGCCGAGGGCTGGGGGGCCAGGACCGCCGCCCTCTGGAGCGGGGGCTGCCGGGGGCGACCCTGCGATGACCGGCGGGTCGCAGCTCGTCCCCGCTGCTGCTGACCCCGGGACCCCCGCCCAGGTCCCGGGACGCCGGGTCGAGCGCGGTCGGGGCTGCTGCCCTTTGCCGGGCTGGCCCTGGGGACGCCCGACGGGCCCTGCCCCTGTCCAGCCCCGGCCGCCTCTGAGCGGTGCCAGAGCCCGGGAGCGGGAAGCCCCGAGGCCGCGGTCCGCTGTGGTTGCTAGGAGCAAAATACCACGTCCCTGTCGGCACTTTCTATTTTAAACGCATAAATAAAAAGTACAGCTAAAACGAGGCTCCTGCCTCCTTCCGGCTGGAGCCGTCTGTTGATGGAGCTCGGAAAAGTTACCCAAGTCCACTAGCAGTTATTTAGGGCCAGAAAACCAGCCCCTTCTCTTTTTAAAAATCACAAAAGCAGCGCGGAAGCATTTAGAATAAAGGCCGGGCCTCGCCCTCTCATTTTCTTCCCACTTCAGTTCCAGTTCGCAGAGAAAATCAGCACCAACCGTTGGTGCGCATCATTCCAACGCTTAAGAGTGCCTTTAGCCATGTGGGTGTTTATCTATCCGCATCTGATGATACAGTGCTCCTCTGCAACTTGCTTTTCTTTACTCAAAATGGCATAGAAAGCTGCTGAGGCAGCTGCAGGCTGTGATCCCAGCGACTTAGGCGGCCGAGGCAGGAGGATCTCAAGTTCAAGGCCAGCCTCAGCAACTTCTGGAAGCAACTTAGCAAGATCCTCAAAATTAAATCTTTTTTTTTTTTTTCCCTAAGGGCTGAGGCTGTAGCTCAATGTCAAAGCACCCCCAGGTTCAATCCCGAGTACCAAAAATAAAAAGAAAAGAAAGAAAAAAGGTGCAGGGGATGGAAAAATGGATAGTGGCTGTGAGGATAAGGTAAGGGGACTCTGTTCCTGGTGAAGAAAGTGTTGTGACATTAGCAGGGATGGGCGCAGAACTTTGTGAAGGAAACTGCTGGATCCTACACGTTAAGCAAGTGAATTTGGGGGAATGTGAATCATAACTCAGTTTAGGAAGTAACATGCCAAGACAAAACAAAGAAGCACGACAAAACCAAAAAATGAGAGAGAGAGAGAGAGAGAGAGAGAGAGAGAGAGAGGGGAGAGGAAAATAAATAAATAAAAGAAGTAGCATGCAACTCAGATGCTGTGGTTCATGCCTGAAATCCCTGCAACTTGGGATACTGAGCCAGGAGGACCGCAAATTCTAGACTGGCCTCACCAACTTTGCAAGACCCCAAATAAAATAAAAAGGACTGGGGAGGTAACTCAGTAGTACAGGTCCCCTGGGTTAAATGAGTGCATCCATAAGAACTATCCTGTAGAAGTACTATTCCAACCACAAATGTGAGACATCTTTGTAATTTCAAGTGCCCCAAGAAGCACACACAGAAACACAGATGACATCATTTCACCATATTAAGTGTATCTAAAATATCATTTATCCAAAATAATGCAGATCCAAAATCTTTCAACATGTAATAGGTATTTTTAAAATAATGACATTTTACATTCTTTTCTCTTAACCAAGTTTTAGAAATCAAGCTTTTTAACTTTTTTAAAATTTTATTTATTTTTCAAATCAGGCTTTTTAAAGCCTGTCTCTGGGCCAGCCACATTTTAAATGCTCAGTGGTCCCTTGGGGTGGATGGCTTCTGCCTTAGAGAGACTACATCATTATTTGACTTAGCATCCCACCACGAAATAAGCATTGTTTCTATGAGCACCTACTACGAGCCAGCAGTGTGCTGCTCAGCTGGTAGGTTGTGCCCTGGCACAGGGACTGACCTAGTGTGGATTTCATAGCTCAGCAACGGAGGCTTTCACGGAATGCGTGTCGGCGTGTGGATCCGGGATTTATGAACATCTGTAAGTGGCTCAAAGCTGCTGCCCTTTGCCAGACTGGACCCTGGAGGAGCCCCAATCCCCTGTCACATCGTGGTCTGGTGGCGCGGGGACAGGTGTCTGCGGTTCCCCCTGGCTCCAGGTTCTTATTTCTTTTCTTTTTAAAAGATTTTTGTTGTTGCTGTAGATGGACACAAGACCTTTGTTTTAGTTATTTCCTTTTATGTGGTCCTGGGGATCACCCAGTGCCCCACTTGTGCTAGGTGAGCCCTCTGCCCTGAGCCCCGTCCCCAGGCCCTGAGTGTGAGCAGCGAGAGTCCCTGTGCCCAGCGGCTAAACCCCAACTCATCCAGGCCCGCTGTGGACCGTCTTCTGAAGACTGTGTGTATTGGCTGTTCCTCCTCTGGGCTCCTTCGCTCAGAACAGCTTTGCTGGGGCTCGTTTATCAGGGACATAATGGAGAACCCCAACTCCCTGTAGCTCTATGCGGCAATAAACCCACTTATCGCGCCTGCTGAAGTTTATTTACCAAAAGAAGCCGCACCAGGCTCTCCTTAGCGTTGATTCATTACAGGCCCCTGAGCTGCAGCTGGCAAATGAGCCAGGAAAGGGACGTCTGCATCAGGAAGGGCCTGAGCAGCGGTGGCCCTCCCGCAGCCCTTTCCCCAGGTCCTCTTGGCTCTTACAGGAAGTAGCGCCTGAATCCAGCCAGTGCCAGCCCCACGGATGTCCAGCTTCCTTGGTGAATTGGGGCCTGCCCTGCTCTGTGCAGGTCGGCCTGGAGCTGGAGAGGACAGAGCAGCCAGATCTGGGCCTGCCGCCTGGCCGTCAGACAGCAGGCCAGGGACAGATAACACCCATTAGTTGTGATGAGTGCCCAGGAGACGCCCCAGGCTGGAGGGCGGCTCTGGGTGTCTGGAGTGGAGGCTGGGCAAGGCCTCTCTGAGAAGCTGTGTCTGGGCAGTAGCCCCCGGGATGTGCAGGGATCAGGGAGCCTGAGGTCCGGGAGGGGAGGAGGAGGGTAGCACCTACCTGCAGTCCTGGAGGGCTTCCCTGAGGCAGTGACATGTTAGGGTGAGCCCTGAAGCCTGCACAGGAGTTGGCCGGCTCCGGGAGAAAACTATCACAGGCAGCGGAACCGTGTTGGAAGAGCCCTGCCGCCTGCTGGGGGTGGGCAGGGTGTCGTTGTGGGTGGAGAGAAGCCCCAAGCCCCGGTAGAAGGGGGCAGAGGGCGTGGTGGATAGGCAGCAGGCAGAAGCCGGGCCTGCCCTTGTGTCTAACTTGTTCATCGCTGTGACCAAAGGACCTGGCGAGAACAGTTAGAGGAGGAGAAGTTACTTGGCACTCACCATCTCAGAGGTTCGGCCACGGCCGACGACTCCATGACTCTGGGCGGGAAGGGAGGCCAACCATCGCGGTGGAAGGGCGTGGGGGGAAGGCAGCTCAGGACAGGGCCATCAGGAAGCAGAGAGCTCTGCCCACTAGGGACAAGATATAAACCCAAAGGCCCAACCCCAGGGACCTGTCTCCACCCGCAGAGTCACCACCCATCAGCCCCGTCAGGGGACCATGCACCGATTAGGACAAGGCTCTCCTAACCCTAAACTTCACCTCTAAACGCCCTTCGAGGTCTCACACAGGAGCTTCTGGGCGGCACCGCAGGCCACAGCAGCTTGGCCCTGCCTTGCAGGACACAGGAGTGGACAGAGGAGCACTGCAGGGTGTCTTAGGAGCTGCTTAGCACCTGGCTTTTGCTCAGGCTGGCCTTGAACTCGCGATCCTCCTGCTCAGCCTCCTGAGGATTACAGGTGGGAGCCTCAACACCCAGCTACCTAGGTTTCTTAAGTGGACATTTTTCTTGGGGCAAAAATGTGTTTCTCATTTACTTAGTTATTATTTATTTTAATGAAATGGTCTTTGCCACAGTCCCCCCTGGTCCCTGCCACTCCCTCACTAAAGCTGCTGCTGGTCACCATTTACCCTGGTGCTGGAACTTTTTGATTTTTCTGTGGTCATAAGAGGAAAGGGAGAGATTTGTTTGCTGAAACTGTGTATCTCGCAAAAACAATTAAACACAAATTAGCCAGGAATGGCCTTGTGTTTTAAGAAAAATGAGGAAGAGGCTGTTTTTCTGTGGAATCTGAGAATATTCCCTGTGTCTGGCCTGCAGACACCCTGTGCCTACATGAAACCACCCTGTGTGCCCCGTGACCTGCTCGTCCCTCTACATTCAAGTCTTAGGTGTTAGATTAGAAGTCCGTGGATGGACCACAGGGCGCAGATTGTCTCAGGGATGTAGTTCTGTGTTAACTTATGCTTCAAATTTTCAGAAAACCCACTGTGTTCTGGGTTCTGGGCAAGCCAGTGGCACACAATGGTGCCCGTCCTCAAGACTGGCGTCGTGGTCTGGGAGATGCGCGGACAGTCAAGATGGAAGGGAAGACGGTGGCCGTGCTTAGACGCGGGTTCCACGCCTGCAGGTTCAGCCACCTGGGGATCAAAAATGTTGGGGGAAAATGTACAAAAAATAGAATGATAAAAATGATACAGATATTCAAAGACCTAGTACAGGCTGGGGATGTGGCTCGGCGGTAGGCGCTTGCCAAGCGCACACAGACCTGGGTTCATCCCCAGCAAAACTAAAGCAGCAAAAGAGGCAAACGGCATCGCAGCGAGTTACATAGCAAGGAATTTGTATTTGAGCGACATGAATCATCAGAGATGACCTAAAATGCACAGGAGGGGTTTTTAGAACAGTACTAGGGATTGAACTCAGTCCCTTCACGCATGCTGGGCAAGTGCTTTCCCACTGAGGCGCATCCCCAGCCCTTTTTGTAAGATTATTAATATTTTTTCTTTAGTTGTAGATGAACACAATGACTTTATTTTATTTGTTTATTCATTTATATGTGGTGCTGAGGATCGAACCCAGGGCCTCACACGTGCGGGGCAGGCGCTCTGCCACTGAGTCCCAGCCCTCCCCAGCCCTTTTTTAAAATTATATTTTGAGACAGCGTCTTGCGAAGTTGCCCGGGCTGATCTTGAACTTGAGATCCTCCTGCCTCAGCCTCCCCAGTCGCTGGGTGACAGGCTTGAGCCACTGCCTGTCTACAGGAGGATGTGCCTAGGATCTGTGCAGAGCTACACCCTTCTATGTAACCACCTGAGCCTCCTCAGGTTTTGGTATCTGAAGGGGTCCTGGAACCAATTCCTCACAGATACTGAGGAAGGGCTGTGACAGAATGGTGACAGAGGCCGCACGGGTGGTACCTAAGGGCCGAGGTGGAGGCCTGGTGTCTGGAGGAGGGCAAACACTGGCTCATCTGTGCACAGCTGGGGGCATAGGCAACCAGAGGGTTGCGAGGTGGACCTCAGGTGGGGCGGTGGGAAGCGGGCAGGGCCCAGCCGGGCCGGGGGCCTTGGGGAGGAGTGTGCATCTGCTCTTGGGTCCTGGATCAAAGCCCTGAGCTGGGTGTGAGCAGGTGCAGGCCAGGGTCAGGGCTGGGACTTCTACCCCAAGGCTGGAGCGGCTGCCAGGAGATCAGAGTTGGCTGCTGAGGCCCCAGGTACAGGAGGACAGTGCCCACCGGGCCCCTGGCTCAGAGACTTCTTAGGCATGAGAGGCCAAGGCCGCAGTGGGCACTGGGAGAGGGCCCACCCCTTGACAGGAAGTTCCCGGCTGGGATCCATGTGACCAGCAGTGAGCTGTCCTTAGTGCCCTGACGGGGCCTTACCTGAGATACCTTCTTCCTGGCTGGTGACCCTCAGCCCCAAGGGAGAAGCGGTAGAAAGAAACAGCTTCCCAAGGATTGGAAACAGCCCTGTGCCCGTGAGCATGGTTGGTCCCCAGTGGACACAGGGGACACCTTGCTGCCCGAGACGCTGCCCACCTCGGTGTGTGCATGCGCGACCACCTTCTGGAAATCCCAGCAGAAGGCAGAGATTCCACACTCGATGCACCTGTAAAGCGGAGACTCCGTGAAGCCTGTCGCTGGGGGCGGGTCCAGCTGTGGCTGAGGGCCCTGGGCAGGTCCTGGTTCCTAAACTTTGTGGACATTGTCATGTTTGGGGAATCTTCACAAGAAGTACTGATGCGTTGGGGCTGGGTCGTGGCTCAGTGGTAGAGCACTTGCCTGGCAGGGTGAGGCACTGGGTTCGGTTCTTAGCCCCACATCTAAATAAATACATAAAATGAAGGTCCATCAATAACTAAAAAAATATTTTAGAAAAAGTACTGATGCGTGGCTCCCGCCCCCGCATTCTGGTCTAATTGGTGTGGGACATCACTGTGACTGCTGTGTGGAGCTGGTGTGGACAGGTGACCCCAGGGCCCCAGCCTGGGGATCCGGACTTCTCCACATTCCCCTGGTGATTCTGACAGTCGTCCTGCTTGAGGCCACCTGCCTGCTCTGGCCTGGACCTGACTGGGGTCACGGGCTTGTTGGTGGCAGTGGGACCTGAGCCAGAGTCCAGGAGTGCCCCACGTCCAGCCTCAGGACCCACTGTCCTGCTGGCCCTGGGTCCTCGGTGCCTGGTGCTGACGGGTGGAGGAAAAGTCTCATGGGTGTGTGGACACCGTGCTCAGCCCAGGCCCTGGACGGCCAAGAGGTGGGAGCCCAAGGGTTGGGGCCTGTGCTGGGGCCTCTGCGCCTCCATCTCCTTGAACATCCGGTGGTGGGAGGACGGGGCCAGGAATCCACAGAAGATGTCAAGGGTGCGGCAGCCATGAGCGGTCGGGGACGTCCGTCACGTGGTAGTCAGCACAGGTGTTTGCTGAGCAGGTCCAGCTGCAGACACCGTGCCAGGCGCTGGGATGAGAGCACCAGGCCCGTCCCCAGGGCCCCCAGGGACTCGTGGCGAGGGTGATGCCACTCACCCACGTGGCCCTCGGTTCTGCACCGCCTCTGGAAGCCGGCGACCCCGGGCCCCCCTCGGGGCTGGAGGTTAGGAGTTTCCCACTCTCCAGGATGCCCTGGGCAGGCTCGGGGTCTCGTGTCCCCCTGCACCTGTGTACCTCGGGCCAGCTGCGGACATCAGAGTTGTGCAAAACCCAGCTACTGCCTGCACCGTCCAAATGGGCCTCAGTCCCTGGATTGAGTCCCTGGACCTGGATTCATTCCTTGGCTGTGGCTGTGGGGGAATTCTGCTTTGTGCTTCATTTAAAGTAAATTGGAATGAATTGTTTTTAGCAATTAAGTTTTCTTTAAGAATTTTAAGAAGTCCTCAGACGTGACCCGTCCGAGAGCCCGCGACTGTGGCGGTTGAGCGGCCGTCGCTCCTGCCTGCAGAGGCCTGCCCTGCTCAGGCCCTTCCCGCCCCCACCCGTCCTCTGCCCACTCCTGCCTTCTGCCCCGTGCGTCCTTCTCAACGTGGCTGGAGAGCTCTCCACACAAGTGCACAGAGAGCTGCCCCGTGTTTATTATGTTTCTCGGTGCTGGGGACCAAACCCAGGGCCTTCCCCCTGCCAGGTAAATGATCCACCTCTAGGTACGTCCCCGGTCCTCTGCCTGATTTTTTTTTTTTTTTTTTAAGAAAACTAGACAGATTTGTGTCTGTGCGACTTATTACTTAGGTGACTGTTCTTCCACTGACAGTCACTTAGGTTCTGTGGAGCCTTTTGCTGTGAACACCTGAAACCCGTCACTGTGCATTTGTGCAAAATCAGGATAAACCCTGGGAGGAGGGGACCGTTGAAGGGTGTGAGCATTTTTTAAAAATATCCTTATTCTATTTACTTATTTATACGTGGTGCTGAGGATCGACCCACGGCCTCGCACGCCCGAGGCAAGCACTCTACCGCCGAGCACCAGTCATTGTCGCCAAATTACCTTCTTGGAAGTTGGGGTCAGGATGAGTGTGGAAGCGTGGCCGGTCCCCTCTGGACACTCAGACCTCAAGGACGAGGGTCCTGAGGGACCAGAACGGGTGTCTCTTCCTTGAGGAGGGGACGATCATGTACCCGGCCAGGTCCTCCCTGGTACAGTGCAGACTGAGGCAGCCGGAGCTCCCTCTGTGCCCCCAGCCCGGGTCTTTCAACTCCGATTTCACCCCTTTCATCCTGGACCCAGAGGAGAGCTGCTGCTTCTGCCCAGGCTGAGTGGACGCTGAGGTTTCTGTGAAGATTCTGTGTGTGTTTAAATAGCGCTGCTAAGGTATGACCCACGCACACAGGAGCCACTCATTTAAAGTGACCAGTTTGATGGCCTGGCATGGTCACAGTCCCCAGCTGTTTCCTCCCCCCTCGGGGGAGACCCTGGCCTCTCAGCTCTCACCCCAGGCCCCACCCAGCTCCTCGGTCTCTGCGGACTCGCCTCTTTGGACATTTTACACATTTGTGTCCCTAAGGCCCAGCGTGGCCCCCGGTCTGAAGGCCGTGTTCAGCCCCCAGCCGTCTTACTGACCATCGTGGGTTTTAAAGATCCACCAGGTTAGTTTTAGAGCATTGCACAAGTGTCCGGACCACGTTTGTCCTGGACAGGCGGGCCTGCAGCTCTGCCTTGGCACTAGCTGGTGCCAGGCAGCCGCCTCTTTCGATGGGGCCGAGGGTCTCTCTGTGCCCCAGCCCCCCACTCCCTCCCTGAGGCTGGCCCCTTCCTGACCCAACAGGTGACCGTCACCTGCCTGGCTTCTGTGTCCACGCAGGTCTGGAGACCCGGCTGGGTCCACGTTACAGACTCGGACGTGGGGCTTGTGGCTCAGGGGGATGGCAAGCGACCCTGGGAAGCTGCTTGGTTGGTACCCTCCGGGTGCCTCCTGAGGGGGTCGGAGCAGTGTCCCCCACCCCCGTTTTCAAATGGGGAAACTGAGGCACGGGGATGGTCAAAGATGGAGTGGAGACCACACAGCACAGAAGGTGCGATCAGGACGACAGCTCTGGGCTGCGGTCCTCAGGCGGTGGCTCCTGTGGGTGTGTGTCCTCCTTCTCCTGCTGATTTCCTCCCTCCCTCCCTCCCTCCCTCCGTCCGTCCTTTCTTTCCTGCAAAGAATATTCATCGAGCCTCGAGCACCGTATTGATCCCCAACTGCGGGTAGCAAACGACTCAACCCGCTCAGTTTAACACATGCCCGCGACTTGGAGGTGCCTGGGCGGGTGGCTGCTGCTGGCTGTGGCCGGCTGTGCCGTCTGCCCCTGCGGGTCCAGCGTGGCCTGGCTGCTGGTGCTGCTGGCCGTGTGCGTCTCAGTCTCCACGTGGCCTCCCAACCTCCGGGGCCTCTCTCCAGGGCCTCTGCAGCAGATCTCCTGGACTGACTCCCAGCGCTGGCTTCCAGGAGGGCGAATCAAGCTCAAGGCCGAGGCCCAGGCTGAGGCCCAGGCGGCACAGAGTGCCACCGTCTTGGTCTGTTTTGTGCCGCTGTGACAGATCACATGGCGGGGTTACTTGGGATGAACAGAAGGTCATCTGGCTCCCGGTTCTGGAGGCTGGAAGTCCAAGGTCGAGGGTCCGCGCCTGTGAGCATCTTTCTGCTGCATCCTCCCAACATGGTCGTGGGGGATTAAGCTTCCACCATGGGGGGGCCACACTCCAGACAGAGCCACCTCCTCATGGGCACAGTGGCAGAAGGGCAGGTGGCTGGGAGGGGGCTGGGGCCCATCTCTGGAAACCCCAGCTCTACTGTGGGCCAGGCCCTCTTCTGGGACCTGTAACAGAAAACTGAATTTAACCCAAACCCAAGATGTCTAGACGTGTCGTCTGGTGGCGGGAGAGCCAGGGTCTCCCTAAGTTGGCCAGGCCAGACTGAAGCTTGGGGTCCTCCCGCCTCAGCCTCTAGAGCAGCTGGGATTCCAGGGGAGCCCCCCGTGCCCTGCAAATGTCAGGGTTTCAGAGTGCACAATGGAGTGGCGCTCGGTGTGCTCACTGGGAGGCTCAGATGCTCCCACGGCTCGTTCCAGAACATTCCCACCACCTTAGAAAGGAAACCCCACAGCCCTCACAAGGATCCCCGCCCCTCCCCTGCCCCCACCAAAGGGAGGGGCACTAATGCAATCTCAAATGAGATCCGTGCCTGTGGCCACCGTGGCTGGCTTCTGCCACTTGTGAGCGTTCTCAGGACCCTCCCCACTGCAGCCCGGACAGACCCCGTTCCTCTTCATCAGGCAGAAGACTGTTATCCCTGGTGTGCATCGACCACGCCTCACAGGCCCGGGCCCCAGCTCAGGGACACCAGGTGACCCCACTTCTTGACTGCTCGGGTCATCTGTGCGCGTTCCTGCAGGAGCATGTGTTTTCAATTCTTCTGGGGAAGGAGCTTGGTCATGGGGTAGCTGCCGCCTTCCTCCCGAGGCACTTCCAGGCTGGTTTCCAGAGCAACCGCACAGCGGCACCTTCCACCAGGCTCCGCGCTGCTCCACTTCCTCCCCACGCTCCGGCCCCACCTCCGGGATCACAGCCCGCCCGGTGGACGCAGGGTGGTCCAGGGGAGGGTGGTCCAGGGGAGGGTGCCGAGCAGGGGAGGGCCCCTCGGAGGAGGAGACGGAAGGGGAGCAGGCCTGGGGACAGTGGGCAGGCTCCTGCAGTCGTCCCAGCAAGAGATGGCGCCCTGTGGCGGGGCGGCAGTGGGCAGGGAGGTTGAGCAGGGCCAGCCCCTGTCTGTCTTGGCTGCCCAGCTGGGAGCCTGGATCAGCCTTTCGGGAACGTGGAGGGACACAGCCTCGTCTTCCCACCAGGACTGGGGCGTGGCTCAGGGGCAGAGCGCTTGCCAGGCAAGCACAGGCCCCTGGCTCCGTCCCCCGCCCTGCAAAACAGGAGCCTACTCGCGTCCCCGTAATGCCCAGGTGTCACTTAGAGCAAGCTCTTTGCCCCTTCCCCTGGGACTGGAGCAGTCTATGTCCCAGGAGTCACCAAGAGCTGCAGGGACCCTCGTCTTGCTTTCAGCTGGCTAAAGAGGCCTGTGGGCTGCAGCCCGCGGGACCCTTCCTGCGGCCACTTGGGGGATTATCTTGAGAGAAATCGTGAGTGATCTGTGGGCCTGCTGGGGTGGCCGATCCCAGCTCCTTTCTGTGGGCCAGGAATGTGTGGGGCTTGTTCCTCCTGAAGCCAGCCAGACAGGCGGCAAGGACATTCTGAGCCCCTTCCTGCTCTTGGGCACCACCCGGGGCCCCGGGAGCTGAGGTTGGGGGGAGCGACCACAGCCCACAGGGACACGTCTCCCCCCACCCCTCCCCAGAGCATCCCCGTGGCTACAGACTCTAAGCTGTGGCCTGGCACGTGGCCCACACCTGCAGTCACAGTTACCCAGGAGGCTGAGGCAGGAGCACTGCAAGTTCAAGGCCAGCCTCAGCACAGAGCCAGGCTGCCAAAAATAAGAAGGCCGGGGTGTGGCTCAGCGTTAGAGCACTGGCTTAGCACCCGTGGGCCCTGAGTTCCATCCCCAGGACGGCCAAAGTCAAAGACAACAAAGACCCTCCCCCCCATAAGACCTTCAGCTCTAGGTCATATTGCTCAGAGTCAAATTCTGGCTTCAGTATTTATTAGCTGTGTGACCTTGAGCAGGTGACTTCATGTTTCTGATCCCCTGGTCCTCAGTCCATTAAAAAGGGGAAAATAATAGCACCCAACTAGAGGGTTCTTCTGGGAATCAGTGGGGTCGTCTCTACCGAGGGATCAGCCATGGCTTCTGTCTCTCGGGAAAGAGGAACGTAACGCAGCTGTCCCTTCTGTGCCTGTGTGTGTCAGCCTCTGCTGAATGATGCAGTCACACTTTGGGTGTCTGATCAGCCTCCTGACAACCCTGCCAGCAGGACTGGGGATGTGGCTCAGGTATGGGTCGGCTGGCTCCGGTCGTAGGTGAGCCACCCAAACACACAAGTGGGGCCACGGGGTGAGGTCCCAGGCCAGCGGAGGAGGCGGTGGAGGAGGACAGACCTGAACTTGCCCTGTCTGGTCTTTGTCCTCTCCTCTCTTCTCCCGACCACTGAGCCACGTCCCCAGTCTTGTTCTGTATTTTATTTAGAGAGTCAGGGTCTCACTGAGTCGCTTAGCGCCTCGTTTTGCCGAGGCTGGCTTTGAACTGGTGATCCTCCTGCCTCGGTCTCTCGAGCCGCTGGGATGACAGGCGTATGCCACCGTGCCCGTCCCCACAGGGTCTTGCACAGGCTAGGTACACACTTCACCCCTGAGCTCCACCTGGCCCCGAGGCCTGGTCCTTTCTGAACTGCACTGTGGAGGTCGGGAGCTCGTGCACCTTGGGAAGGAGGCTCCCTTTGGCGGCTATGGGCCTCTCCCGAGGTGCGCCAGCTGGGGTCTGGGTCATCTGCATCCGGGCTCCTGGGGCTCTCGGCAGCCCCTGCCCCCCCCCATTCCTTTCATTTCTCTTTGGCTCCAAAGAACCATCCCACCTTCCCCTTCTCCCGCGGCCCCTAGTGTGGTGATGGTGACGTCACTGACCACAGTTTCATTTTCTGGGACCAGGGGATCTTCTCTCGTGCCTCCCACCCTCCCCCCCCCCGTGGTCCCTGCTCCTGTCCAGCGTCCCTGCGGCAGCCCAGAATACTCCCAGCTGTGAGATGAAGGTCCCAGAGTTTAAAATTGCAACTGGGTCCTATTTATACTCCAGCCGGAAGGAGGCTTTTGTGCAGTGAGTGGCTTATTTTGTTGTGGCAGCAAAGGCTCATGCCAGAGGCAGGAGCTCGGTTCAAACCTCGGTGGGGACAAGTGGGTGGCGGGCAGTCTTCAGGAGTGGGGTGGCCCCAGCCTGCCCAGAACCCTCTGGTCACACGTCCCCGGCAGGGCCCTGTGGTCAGTGGAGAAAGGGCCCATGTTCGGGGAGCCTTCTTGCTCTGTGCCTGCTAATCAAACGGCTCTTTATGGGTCAGGAAGGTAGAGCAGGCTCCAGGGGTGAGGGCCGCACAGGTGAGTGGGGAGCGGCTCGCAGGCCGGCACTGCTCCTGTGTGGTTTGGCCCCAGGGGTGTTAAAGATTCTTTTTTTTTTTTAACCTATGCCCAGATTTAAAAATTGGGACCTTTCCTATGATCTTAGAATTTCCTGACAAATGTTGAGACTTGGCCAGCCTCGGCCTGTGTTTCTGACAGCTGCTGGCGGCCAGTTGCTTGAGACCTGGGTGAGCGCCTTTGAGAGGAGCCCAGGCCGGTCTGTTCTCTCGCTCTCTTTCTCTTTTCAGCACTGGGGCTGGAACCCAGAGCCTTGTGCATGCCAAGCCTGCACTCCACCCCTGACCATGCCCTCAGCACCCCAGAGTCTTGGGACCCTCAGAGAGCCTAAGACCTTCAGGTCTCCTTTGCCAGGCGCGCTCCTCAGGGCTGAGCGAGCCTGGTGACAGGGGTGCAGACCACCCTCAGGACGCCCGGTTAAACCTGAACTTCCAATAAATGACGACTTCTTGGTCACAGTACCTACCCCAGCTATGACCAGATGGGCACATCTGGGGCCTTCTCTGTGGGGCGGTTTTGTACACAGATCTACAGAACTGGCCATGCTACACTGTGCAGCTGGTGCCACTTCCCTGCGGCTGCTGCGACATGCCAAGGTGCCTATCAGAGCAGGCTTTGAGACGGGGACTCACCCTGCCTTCCACCCCTGGTCCCGCCTCTTGGTGACTGAGGGACCTGGGGCAGGTTACCTTGCCTCTCTGAGCCTTGGTTTCCCTGTCCGCACCACAGGGAGGACAAGGACGGCTGTGTTACTCCTGCTGGTACTTATGTGTCTCACCTCCACCGAACGGTGCAGAGCAGATGGCCACTGGCCTTGGCCAGTCCCCGGTGGCCGGGAGTCACTGCTACCTGAACCAGCCTGCAGAGGTTTGGGGAGGGAAGGGTCTGGGAGGGCCAGGGAGTGACCTAAGGCTGAGTTGGCTTCACCAAAAATAAATAAGCAAAGGCGAGAAGCAGCGGAGGAAGGCTGCCCGTCTCCCTGGAAACCACCGCTGGCCGCAGGACCTTCTCGTTCCAGGCGCGGGAGGCGGAGGCGGCCATCGAGGGGCTACTCGTGGCGCGGGAGGACTTCAGCCTGGCGACCTGGTGAGTGGCCGGGAGGCGCGGGTTGGAGCCCGGCCGGCGGCAGGGGCGACCCCCGCTCGGGCAGCGCCGCCCCGCCCAGTGCCGCCCGGCGGCCATCTTGACCCTCTCCCGCCGCGGGGGGCGCGGCGCGGCCACGAGGTGGCGCCCTGGAGCGGCCACGCGGCGGCCGGGGTGGGGGTGGGGGGCGCCCTATTAACTCCCGCCGCGGGGACCGGGGACGGGGCCGGGGGACGGGGACCGGGGACGGGGACCGGGGACGGGGACGGGGGAGGGCCGTGCGGGCGGCCGGGAGGAGCCCCCTGTCCCTCTGCCCTGCCGTGCGCCCCCCTCTGCACCCGGCCGGGCAGGGAGACGTTGCCGAGGACCAGCCCTGTCCACCAGCGGGCGTGCAGCCCTGGGGGGCCATGGTGGAATTTTCTAGAAGATTCCAAGCTCTGTGAAGGCAAACCAGGAACCCAGGGTGGGGGCTCCTGCCTGGAGGTCCAGAGCACCCCGTCTTGTGACCAGGCCTCCCTTCCCCCTGAGTGGACCAAGGCTGCCAGGCTGGGCCTGACCAGGAGACCTAGGGCCCTATGAGTCTCAGGGTCCACAGCCAGGTGTTAGAGGGTGCCCAGGGGGTGACAGTGACCACAGCCCCAGATGTACACCCAGCACCAGCTTTGTGCCAGGCACAGGCATCTCGGTGCCCGCCCTGGGCCAGCCTCTGGAGACACTGTAGGGAACAACATGGGATCCGGCCCAGGAACCAGGTTCTCATGCAGAGGTGGCTCTACCTGGTGGCAAGGTGACCAGAGGGACTTTTTACAGCCAAAGAACCTTCTTCCTCACAAGGTTGGCCCTTCTCCTGCCCAGGCCCCGAGATGAGCTGGGGACAGAGTCAGATCCATCCCCAGCCCCTGGGCCCTGTCCACGGAGGCGAATGGTCCAGCTGGACCAGCCAGAGCCACCATGGATGCAGGGACGAGGGTGATGTGAGGCCCGGGGATCTCAGAGCAGAGGCTGTCCGGGCCCCCTGGGGAACCGCAGGCTTACAGAGCAGGCGGCCTTGGAGTTGGGGCTTGGGGGAGGAACAGCAGAGAAGGTGGGTCCGAAGACGGTGCAGACTGATGACCAAGGACATCTGCGTCCTCACCTCCCCGCCCTCCCGGACCTCCTGTGGAAGGAGGCCCCAGGCAGCCTGAGAGACAGGAGAGCCGGGGCAGGAGTCCACATGGACGGGTGGACAGAGGTCACGCCGCCACCCAGTCCTGGAAACCCAGCTGGGTGGTGGGGACTCTGGGTGCCACCAGGAGCCCCGAGACTGCAGGCAGCACAGGGAGGTCCCCCAACCCCGAGCGAAGCCCTGACTACGGAGGTTGGGCACAGATGACTCCCGGCCCGGGGCTGCTGACAGCTCTGTTGATGTTTCTGGGAAAAAAATGGAATCAGCTGCTGATATTTTTAGAATTTCATGCCCAAAGTCTGGATTTCTGGCTTTTCTTGGAGAAATGGAGATCTGGTCCCCCTGGGGGGCCTGTCCCCTCACCCCCTATAAGCATCTGCCCCTGTGGGTGGCAAGTGTGACCCACCTCAGGGATGGCCACCCTGGGCTTCTGTGTGTTGTGACAGGGTCCCCGTTCCAGGACATGGAGGGAGCGGGTCCCCTGTGGCAGCGAGTCTGCATAAGGGATGTGCCCAGCCCACTTGTCCACCCACGGTGCCTCTGTGGCCCCTGGGGGCGTTTGGGTTTACAGTCCCTCACCCGCGTTCTGTGTGGTGCCACAGATGTCCCCGACTGTCCAGGCCTGCCGTGCCAGTGCATGTGCCCCGTGTCAGCAGGTTCCGCGGCTGTGGAGGGGCGTCGGTGGTCAGCCTGAGGATGGGACCTCCTTCTCTTTATAACTGCTCTAGAGTCTAAGGTAGGGATGAGTGGGGACCCTCAGGGAGCAGGTGACGTCACGTTGTGGACCTCTCATGGTCCCCAGCTCCTCTCAGCCTTCAGAAACACTGATGAGTCCTGAGGTCCCAGAGTGGCCCGGCTGGCACTGGGTGGCTTGTGGAGAAGCCTCGTCCTGTGAAGACCAGGCCACCAGAGACCGAAGCCCAGCTTCCTTTCTGATGGGTTAATCTGTCCACCAGCCTGTCCTTGGTCCCCGTCTGTGACTGAAATTCACTACTCTGTCCAGGGACCTGTTCTGTTAGTGCCCACGGTTGGTACACGGAGCTCGGGTCTGTGGGCCGCCAGGCACAGCCCGGGCTTTACCTCTCGGAACCTTGTTTTCTCCTCCGTAACATGGAGATGACGGTTCCTGTGGTCACAGCCTGAAACTGAGTGGTATAAAACAGCAGTAGATCTATTCGGTGGAGTACCTCAGGGCACAGAGGGGACAGCTCATCAGAGCCCATGGCACTACTGCCTGTCCATGTGGCTGCTTGGGCTTCCTCACTGCATGGCCGTCAGGCCACCATAGGCAGGAAGTGGAGTCTGTCAGGTCCCAAGAGGCCCGGATATGGAAACTGACACAGGGTCCCTTCCGTCATACTTTACTGGTGAAAGTAACCACAGAGCCCACCAAGAACCAAGAAGGAAGGTGAGGCATCCCAGTCTGCTGTGACCTACACTGGAAGAGCTGAAGCAGAGGTATGCGCTTTATTCATGTCACTAGAATGGCTGAGATTTTAAAACCACCAAGACAGCAAGTGTTCGCAAGGATGAAGCACAGCTGAAGCTCACCCGTTCCCCGCGGACATGCAAAACAGTAGGGCTGCTTTGGAAATGTGTCTTACACCCTGGTCTTCCTAATCTGAGGCCATTATAAAACACAAATGAAAACCAGTGTCCACACAAAGGCTCAGCCATATATGCTTGTAGCAGCCCTGTTCCAAAGACCACAGACTGGGAGAAGCAGCCCCAATGACCATCAGCAAAGTGGTGGGGAATCGATGGTTTATGGAAATACTATTCGGCAATGAAAAAGGTGGGGGCTCCTGTACCCAGCCACATGGATGAGTCTCGCAGGCACG
This sequence comes from Urocitellus parryii, assembly GCF_045843805.1. NCBI lineage: Eukaryota > Metazoa > Chordata > Mammalia > Rodentia > Sciuridae > Urocitellus > Urocitellus parryii. Next base: position 192,005,648 of record NC_135536.1, on the reverse strand, counting down.
CTCTTGAGAGGGGGAAGCCAGACATGAGGCACTCTGGGCCACTCATTTCTGGGAAGTCCAGAAAGGCAGTGTTAGCACTCGAGGGAGTTCGGCTTTGGGCGGGAGGTTGTGGCCGGGGAGAGGCAGGGAGGACTTCCCGGGTGACGGGTGTGTTCTGCCTCCTGCTCTGGTTGTGATCGCACAGAGGTAAGCACATGTTCAAATCCTTGGGTCGCCCACCGAAGACCTGGCCCTTCATGTCGTCCACACTTAATTAACCATTTCTGAGCCCAATGTCGGCCACACACCCATAAACGGCAGCTGCTGCTCGAGAGGCCTGGGCAGTGAGGTTCTCCAGTGACGGGATCTGAAGGGCCTTCCAGCTCCCGGCAGCCCACCCCCGGGGAGCCGACTGCCCGCTCACAGGCAGGAAAGTCCCTGCTGGCCAAGGCCCAGCAGTTGCATTAGGCATGTGCCTGGGTCACGTGCCGTGGCTCTCCTTCCTGGGGGCAGGAAAGGTCCTGCTCTGTGATGTCGTCAGCACCTGCTGCTGGACGCGTGGCTCCGGGAGCGGAGGACACGCTGGGGAAGGGTCTGCCAGGCCTCCGGGCTAACAGACCCGCTGAGTGTGTGTCCTGCAGAGCCCCAGAGAGCGCCGATCTTCCGTCACCTCCGCTGTCCTCCGAGTGCGGCCTGCAGACTCAGATGCCACCGCCTGCTGCGGGTCGGGTGTGACCAAAGACAGGTGCCACTTACCTCTGACTGAAGAAGGAAGTGCCCTGTGGCCACGGACTCCACGTTAGGGACACCCTGGGGAGTGGTGGGCTCCGTGGTCAACCCCAGGGGACCCCTGTCAGCTCCAGTGGATTGTCACTGTGTGGGACACTGGCGGGCTCAGTGTGACCAGCTCTTTTGACAAGAAGCTGGAAATCAGGGCTCCCCAGGGAAGCAGCCTGGCTCTGAGACCTTGGCCTCGCTCGGTTGGGCTGTGGGTCTGGGCTTTGGGTGTGACCGGGCAGAGGGGGCAGGGCCCGCAGGAGCTGCCTGCAGAGCTGTGGGCCCGTGGCCTGGGACCACCCTGACTGGAGTCCCAGCCCCCCACGGCCTCGCTCCTTTGTTCTCTGGGTCTGTTTTGTCACCTGCAGCATCAGGCCGGGGTGGACCAGGGCCTGCTTCAGAGGATCTGTCCCCAGCACATGGACAGCAGAAGGGGCCTGGGGGTTCGTGCCCTCTCGGTCGGCCTACGCTGAATGCCCCTGAAGTGGGCTCTCCTGTAGCCAGCCCACGCGGGAACCCTACAGGTTTGGGGCTCTCCCACCCGCTGGGACCTGGCCCTAAGTTGCTGCGGCAGGCCCTGCCCTCGTGCCTGCAGCTGCAGCCCAGGAGACCCAGCCTCCTGAGGGCCTCTTGCCCACGGCCCCCCTGTCCTTCAGGTTTAGAGAAGGGGGGCGGGTTCTGGATCCTCTCCACTGTCCCCCCCAGACCAGCCCCCACTCGCCCCACCCCATCTGCCGCTTTAGAATGGACAGAAACCCTGGCGGGTGTGGCCGGACCTGGCCGAGGAGTGGGCCGTCTGCCGCGGCTGCGCCAGGGCCGGGTGGTCGCTGGCCCTGCGGAGGGCAGCAGCTCCTGGCGAGTGGCCTTGGGAGGAAAGGGAGGGTCTGAGGGCTTTTCCCTGTCCCAGGTGACAGATGTGGGGGGCAGGGACAGCACGGGAGGGTGGGGACTGCCAGAGCCCAGGCTGGCCTGGAGCCTGGCTGGTGGCACTGAAGCCATTCACGGCCCAAGATGCGCCCTGAGCCTTGGCTCCGCAGAGCGCCCTTGCACTCCGTCCGCCGCTTCTCTATCTACAGACACTTGGAAGCTCTCGCGGACTGTCTCCCCCACCCGGTGCGTGTCGGGCCAGTGAGCGGGCAGCGGCGGGTGCTGCCTCTGCCTGGCTCCCACCGACCCCTCCTCCTGCCCCGGGCCAGCCTCAGGTGCCCCAGGGCACAGTAGCGTGTCCCTTGGGTCCCTCCGGCTGGGGCAGTGCTGGTCTCTCTCTTGCTCCTCCTGGTTCCACAGTGTGGTGACGGAGCGGTCGGGTGTCCGGTACATGGTCCCCTCTTTGGGTTTCCCGTGGTGGGACCGGGGTTTGGTTCACAGCACCACGGGAGGGGCCTTCTCCTCACTCTGCCGGGGGCTCACGGGGCCACGTGGCGTCGTGCTGGTGTGGCCTCGGCTGCCCGTCTGAGGGGACGTTGCAGGTTCCCCTCCTGGAAGCTCCCCGCTCCCCCACGTTTCCGTGTCCTGTCCCTGGGTGTGTCTCTCCCTCGTGCCCGCCCGGGTCCCTCGGTGTCCTTGGGGACTGGTTCCAGGAGTGTCTCTGGACACTAAAATCCCAGGAGGCTCGCATCCCTGATGTAAAGTGGCTTAGCACTTGCACGTGGCCTGTCCCCACCCTCCGGGGACTTTATTTTTTTCATGCAGAGCTGGGGTTGGGACCCGGGCCTGTACCTCCGAGCCCCACGCAGCCCTCCTGTCACTTCAGATGGTCCCGGGGTGACTCTGATGCCTAATGCGGTGCCCGGGCCACGGCGGTGCCCGTGCCCTCCTGTCTGGAGAGCGAGGAGGACATGGTTCGCGCTGGGCACAGACAGGTTTTTCCTTAGTGTTTTGACGGGTGGTTGATGGACACCAGAGGTGTGGCCCACGGGTGTGGAGGGCACCTGCATTATCGGCTTTGGGTTAGGATCCAGTGACACGTTATCATTTGTCACTAGAGTGTTCCCGCCTGGCTGTTGCTCTCCAGGCTGGCCCCTGTGCCCTTTGACATGTCCCCGTGTTCCCTGACTGTGGTAGGGAGGTGCCCCTGGCTCGTCTTACATGTTCCTGTCCAGCCCTGGGACCACCCGTGTCTCTGCTTAATGCTGAAGTTGGAAACTTAATACCAGAACCCTTGGGCCAGGGGGTGCCTCGGAGGGCCGCCGTCAGGCACCATTGGTCCCGTGTACCCCAGGGGTCTGCGGAGAAGCCCCGGTTCACATCCTCTTCTTACAGATGAGGAAACCGAGGCTGGGGCCGGCAGGGACTGGCCTGGGGTCCTGGAGAAGGGGTGGGGTAGGCCCGAGGCCTTAAGGAGGGTGTGGTGACGCGGCCTCACGCTTTCTTTTTCAGATCGGGAGCGACACTTCACAGATGGTGGAGGAAAACGTCCCACTCCTTAAGGCCAAGGTGACAGAAATGCGTGGCATCTGTGCCAAAGTGGCCCGGCTGGAGGTATGTCCAGGATCAGGGGGTTCCCCGTGACCGCAGGCCGGTCTGACCTTGAGGGTGTGGGCACTGGGCCGGCGGGGAGTGGGGGTGAAGGGGGAGTGCTTCGTGGCTTTTTTTTTAAATGACAAGAGTTTGTTTCCAATATTTAAAAATTGAGCCACTTTATATGAAAATCTGAATCTGAAGCTTCCTCTGAGAGTCCAGAAGCACTGACAAGCTGGGGTCCACATTTCCCTAAGTCCTTTAATCTCCTTGTTTCAAAGCACAAACTCCCTGGATGGGCACGGCCTAAGGACAGCTCTGTGGATTTTCATGTGTCAGCCCCACATGAAGTGACCCAGATGAGACCGAGCATCTGCAGGCCCTAGCCCCCCCTCCTGGGTATTGAACGTGGGGCGCTTTACCACCGAGCTCCATCCCCCATCGTTTCTGTTTGAATTTTGGTTTTGTGACAGCATCCCCCTAAGTCGCTGAGGGCCTCGCCCACTTGCTGAGGCCGGCCTCAAACTCGTGATCCCCTGCCTCAGCCTCCCGAGTCGTTGCAGTCTCAGGCTGCATTCTCGCATGGGTGCTCCCTTTGCCGCAGTCCCCACCACGCCCTGTTGCCCCCCACTGACTCCTCTCCCCGTGTCTGGTACTTGGCTCCGTGTCCCGCTCAGAGGCTCAGCATCTCATTACCCCCCGCTGCTGGGCAAGGCTGGTTCCCTCCCTGTCCCTGTCTCCCAGGGGAGGGGTAAGCCCTGGGAGGTGAGCCTGTGCCCTGGAGCCCCCACTGGTCATGGGGGGCCGGAGCCTAACCTCTCGTCCGTCCACCTGTGGTCCTCAGCCTGGGCCCTGGCCCCTTGCTCAGCAAAAGACCAGGAGACAGGGCTCTCAGTGGCTCAGTGGTCACCTGGCTGGAGGGCCGGGCCCTCAGAGGGAGCCAGCAAGGCGGTCAGTCCTGACTTGGCAGAGAATTAACATTCTCGTCAGCAGAGAAGGCGCAGGGCGTAATTAAAGCCATGTCCTTGGAATAGCTGATTCATTCAGATTTTAGAAAGAGGAAAAGGAGCTAGGAGGGTCTGTGCCCAGGGTCTCACCAGGGCCCGGCTGGCGGCCACTCCCTCCTGGACGTGCAGGCTATGAGTGCCCCCAGGGGAGCTGTCACAGCACAGCCAGGAGCAGACCCGTCCCGCAGAGGAAGGCGCGGGACCAGCATGTCCCCGATGGCTCCCTTGCTGCGGTGGCCAGTGACCGAGGCCAGAAGCCCACAGGGCCCCGGGGCTGGGCAGGTGCAGGTGTGTTCTTTCTGGGGCTCCGGGATGCTGAGAGCCACAGCCGAGTCTGTATGGCCCCTGGCATTTTGCCAATAGTATTGATTGACAGGCAAGGCGTTAATATCCGCCTCTGCCGCTACTTTTGAGTTCTAGCGCTAATTTTGAGTTCTCGCGCTATTTTTAGTTCTCACGGGGATTCCCCGGGAGTTCCCATTGGTTGTCGAAGTGCAGGAGGAGGGTTTTCCCGGGGAGATATTTCCGGCTGGGGGTTCCTGGAGGAGCCTCGTGGCTTTTCGGGAGGATTCCCCGGGAGCGTGTGTGAGGTTTCTTTCTTGCAGTAAAAAAATAAAGTCTGTTCTTGCTTCAGTGGCTTGTGATTTGTGCCCAGCCAGACTGCGGCATTTGGTGGCCCGTACGGGGAACGTCTGAAGCTTCGGGGTAAGTGAAATTGCTTGCCCCTAAGGGAAGGCAAGAGAATGGGTGACCATTTTAAAAAACAATATGTTCTTGCTTTGATTTGTTTTGGTTTTGTTTCAAGCTGCCTATCCCTAGAATTTTCTCAGGCAGACTGGGAAAAATGGTTGGCTCAAGGTTTGAAGTTGTTTGCCCCTGAGGAAGAGATAGAAATAGACCACAAATGCACATGTCCAGAAAATAGGAAAATTGATACAACGATTTTTTGTTCCATTTTTGTTTCATTCTGTTTCGGTCTTGTTTTGTGTTATCTTTTTGGGTTGCGTTATCTTTGTAACAGATTAGAAATTAGTAAAAAACAAACTGAAAGAGTGTTAAATAAATTGTTAGAGGTTCAAACCATGGAGAAAGACAATTTAGATCAAGCAAAAGAGAAGGTCTCTCAAGCTAGTCAGACAGAGGAAGAAAATTTAAAGGAAGAAAGCTTAGAGGAGAAACAGCTATCGGGGGGAAGCAACAACAGGAGGCTGCTACTAACACCGATCTATCACCAGAGGGCGTAATTCAGCCAACAGCTCCACCTATGGAGATAGCTGAGTGGCCCTCAACCCCCTCAACCCCCGTAGTTGATAGATGGGATCCTGAGACAGGACCTCAAAGATTAGCATGCCCTGTACTTGAGCAGGCAGGAGGGCAGCGAATTCACCGTGAGTTAGAGTTCAAAACAGTGAAGCAATTAAAGGAGGCTGTAACAACCTATGGTCCTCATGCACCCTTCACTGTAAGCATGGTCGAATCCATTACTAACTTGGACATGACTCCAGCAGATTGGGCTAGCATGTGTAGATCTGTGCTAAATGGAGGACAATATTTGTTATGGAAGGTTGCCAATGAGGAATTTTGCAGGGAGACAGCTAGACGAAATGCAGCAGCCGGTTACCCTCAAAGAAGTCTAGAGATGTTGCTAGGAAAAGGACCTTATGAGGGTCAGCGGCAACAAATTCAATATGATCCTGCTGTATATGCACAGATTGCTGCAGACGCAGTTAGGGCATGGAAGACTTTACAAGGACATGGAGATTTACAAGGTCAGCTATCTAAGGTAATACAGAGACCTAATGAACCTTACGCTGACTTTGTAGATAGGCTTATTCAAACAGCCTCCAAAATTTTTGGTGACACAGAACAAGCAATGCCATTTATAAAACAACTGGCTTATGACCAAGCAAATCGTTGCTGCAGAGAGGTCATTAGACCATGGAGACATGAAGATTTAAACACATATATTAAATTATGTAGAGACATTAATGAACAAGGACAAGTCTTGGCAGCAGTACAACAGGCTTTAGATGCCAGGCCAAAAACATGCTACAATTGTGAACAAACAGGACATTTTAAAAGGAGTTGCCCCATAGGAGGAAGGTTTAACAAAGTTAGGTATCAAAGGAATAGAACACCAGATATTTGCCCACGATGCCGTAGAGGGAGACACTGGGCTAATGAATGCCGTTCTCAAACCACCATAGAGGGTACTCCATTATCAAAAAATGGACAAGGACCAGGTGGTTACCCACGATATCGTGGAGAAAGGCATCAGGCTCCATTGCCAAAAAACGGACAGGGGGGCCCAATGCTCCGGGGCCCACGACCACAAATGTACGGGGCACTGGAGGAGCCCAGAAAAACCACGGAGGAACCCAGCAACCCCATCAGGGTAGTACCCAGGACACATTATCCATCAGATCTCTCATCAGACGAACCAGAGGGAGCGCAGGGTTGGACATCTGCGCCTCCGCCAGAGCAGTACTAACTCCAGAGATGGGAGTTCAAATCATTCCCACAGGAGTAAAAGGACCTCTTCCCCAAGGAACAGTAGGCTTATTGTTAGGACGCAGTTCTTCTACGCTAAAAGGACTTATGATAAGTCCCGGGGTAATTGATCCCGATTATGAAGGTGAAATAAAAATTATAGCTAGTTCTCCAAAGGGTATATCAGTAATTTCACCAGGAGATAGAATAGCACAGTTATTAATAATATCCAGCCTACATGATAAATTTTCCAGTACTACTATGGAAAGAGGTTCCAGGGGATTAGGCTCCACAGGTGTAGATTGGGCTATGCTGTCTTTGAATTTAGATTCTCACCCAATGCTAAAACTAAATATTCAAGGACATGAATTTAATGGGCTACTGGATACAGGTGCAGACCTTAGCATCATATCTCGTCAAGAATGGCCAAAACATTGGCCATTACAACAAGCCACTCAAACGCTTCGAGGCCTAGGAGTGGCAACTAATCCCCATAGAAGTGCAATGGTCTTAGATTGGAAGGATCCTGAAGGATGTGAAGGAACTATACAGCCATATGTATTGGATCATCTTCCCGTAAATTTATGGGGACGAGATGTCTTAGATCAATTAGGTTTGACATTAACAAATAATATCAATCAAAATGCACCCACTATTATGGCTAGACAAGGTTTTAGGAAAGGAAAAAGATTAGAAAAACAAGAACAAGGTATAGCAGCACCAATACAAATAGATCAAAGAATAAATAGACATGGACTGGGTTTTCAGAAGGGGTCACTGAGGCAATAAAAATCACTTGGAAATCAGATAGACCAGTATGGGTTTCTCAGTGGCCCCTGACTAAAGAAAAGATACAAGCAGCCCATGACCTGGTCAAACAACAATTAGCGGAGGGACATATACAACCTTCTGTATCTCCCTATAATACTCCCATTTTTGTCATTAAAAAGAAGTCTGGTAAATGGAGATTATTACAAGATTTAAGAGCCATTAATAATGAGATGGTTATTATGGGACCTGCTCAATCAGGGATTCCTCAATTGTCTGCTTTACCAAAAACCTGGTATGTTTTAGCTATAGATATTAAAGATTGTTTCTTTTCAATTCCAATTCATCCTGAGGATAGTCCACATTTTGCATTTACTATCCCTGCACTGAATCATGAAGGTCCTGATCAGAGATATGAATGGAAAGTGCTCCCTCAAGGGATGGCTAACAGCCCAACTATGTGTCAAATTTATGTTAATAAAGCAATCCAGCCACTTAGAAATCAAAATCCTGAACTACAAATATTTCACTATATGGATGATGTATTGTTAGCACACAAAGATAAAAACACATTGTTGGAATGTTATGCCACACTTACAAATTTGTTAAAAAATTATAATCTAGAGATAGCAATAGATAAAGTACAATTAAATTTTCCAATTAATTATTTAGGAGTTCTATTATCCTCAACCATGGTCCGTCCACCTAAAATTCAAATACGAGTAGATCAACTCAAATCACTTAATGACTTTCAAAAGTTGTTGGGAGATATAAATTGGATAAGGCCTTATCTAGGCATACCAACAGGAGAGTTGGGACCTTTATTTGATATCCTAAAAGGTCCATCAGATCCAAATTCACCCCGCATATTAACTCCTGAAGCAAGAAAGGCATTAAAAATTATTGAAACATATATGGAAAATATGCATTTGGACAGAATTGATATAAGTTTGCCTTTATTATTCATTGTAATACCAACAAAAAATATTCCTACAGGAGTATTTTGGCAAGAAGGTCCATTATTGTGGATACATTTATCTTACTCTCCTAACACTATTCTTACTAGGTATCCTGAGGCTGTAGGACAATTAATACTGAAAGGAATAAAAGCAGCAAAGGGAGTGTTTGGAATTTCTCCCAATAAAATTATTACTCCATATACTATGGAGCAAATTGATGAGTTAGCTAATGAGTTAAATACATGGGCAATAATCATGTGTAAATCAAATGTTTCATTTGATAATCATTTACCATCTAATCCTTTGTTGTCTTTTTGGTCTAAGCATCCTGTAGTTTTTCCTAAAATGACAAGAAAAACACCTATCGTGAATGCTCCAAATATATTCACTGATGGGTCTAATAATGGTACAGCAGCAGTAGTTACCCCTGATCAAACTTTTACATTTTTAGTTCCCAAACAATCAGCTCAAAAGGTAGAGCTCAATGCAGTTTTACAAGCTTTTGTGATGTTTAAAGATTCTGTATTTAATTTATTTTCTGATAGTCAGTATATAGTTAATGCTATAATATCCCTTGAAGATGCTGGTAGGATTTCCCCTTCCTCTACTGTTTTCTCTTTGTTTTCCACTATACAAAGTCTAATCTGGGATAGAAAAGATCCATTCTTTATAGGACATATCAGGGCACATACAGGATTGCCTGGAGCCCTTAGTTTGGGCAATGATTTAGCAGATAAAACTACACATGATATACATATTTTTTCTACTGTAGAAGAAGCTACAAATTTTCATAAAAGGTTTCATGTTAATGCTAATACTTTACAAAAACGTTTTAAAATAACTAAGGAACAAGCCAGGCATATAATAAAACAATGCCAAAATTGTGTGACCTTTTTACCACAAGTTAATCTTGGAGTCAATCCTAGAGGACTGATACCTAACCATATTTGGCAGATGGACGTCACACACTTGCCAGAATTTGGAAAATTAAAATATTTACATGTTACAGTTGATACTTCTTCCGGATTTTTGATGGGCTCCCTTCATGCCGGAGAAAAAACTAAAGATGTTATAGCTCATTGCTTACAAAATTTTGCCACTGTGGGTGTTCCTAAACAGTTAAAAACTGATAATGGTCCTGGTTACACTTCTAACTCTTTTAAACAATTTTGCTCATCTTTTGGTATTACTCATATAACAGGAATCCCATACAATCCACAGGGACAAGGCATAGTTGAAAGAGCTCATCAAACTATTAAAACGTACTTATTAAAGCAAAAAGAGGGAATTGGAAAGGGGTATATATCCCCCAAAGATAAACTTAAAATAACCCTTTTTACTCTAAACTTTCTAAATTTGGATTCATCAGGACTTAGTGCTGCGGAAAGACATATGTATCCGAAAAATGTACATAAGCCTAAGGTACTTTGGAAAGATATTCTAACAGGACAATGGAAAGGTCCCGACCCAGTTATTGTCTGGAGTCGGGGTTCCGTTTGTGTGTTCCCACAGGGAGAACAGCAGCCGATTTGGATTCCAGAGAGGTTAACCAAAACAATTTCTACAGAAAAAGAAGATGATTTGACTGAAATCCATAACAGCTGATATCCAGAGCTCCAGCTTGGCTATTCTTACATCTGCGACAGTGATTAACCACGGTGCCTTTTTTCAATATCTATTTTATTATTGCATTTTTCCCACATCATAAAGTTCTATTTTATTTTTTGAGCTCATACAAACCTAGGTTAATGTTTTTCTGATCAGTTTTGTTTTTTGACTGTGTTTTATTTTTTGACTGTGGAGTTTTTAAACATTGCAATGGAGATTTCACCTAGGTAAAGCTACAAGGCCTTTATTATTGTCTTATATGTTGTATGTTATGTGCGCACACTTCTGTTTTGTGTTGTATGTCTGTATGTGTGTATGTCCATATATCTTATATGAGGAGCGCTCATGAATAAATGGATCCGAATTTTTTTTATTCACGTGATTTTAATGGTTTAATTTAGATTGGGTAAACAGCTGTTGAAAATTGTTTTAATATGTGAACAAATAAGGGGGTTAACAGATCTGTTTGTTTGCTTTCACCTTTCCTTCTCATTATATTTAATAATTCTGTTCAGGATAATGTAAATTGTTCAAAAAATTGTTTTCTTAATGCCTGTTGGAATGTTACATAATTTTTTTCCTAGCATCATTGCCAGAATTCCTATCTTCATCCCAGTGCCGGTGAAGACAAAGATAAAACCAAACTACAGCTTCTTCGGTAGCTATCAACAAACTGTATAAACTGATGCATCAGTGAATAATAACTCAACAAGTAATGCTCAATCAAGGAGTAGATTTACTTTGGGAGGAAATGGACATATTGACAGATTCCTCTACTTTGAACTGCTTGCACAACTTGCCTGGACTATGTATCACTTGTATGCATTGTGAACTATCTGTTGGTGCAGCGAATTGTGGTAATGCTGGCATCTTTGCTGATGGTGTCACCGGTGGTACAATTTTTCAAAGGAGCCCTCAATTGGCTTGGTGTCATGGCATTTTTCATCCTCCTCCCTTCTACTAGTGATGGTCTAAAATTTGGGGGCCAACAGAGGTGAGGCAAAGAACCTCACCCCCCATTGGCACCAAGGACAAGTTTGGGGGCCAACAGAGGTGAGGCAAAGAACCTCACCCCCCCACTGGTGCAAAGGCCTATCCACAAGTATGGCTGTATGCTGGACCGGTAGTCAGTGACGGGTATGATCCGATTGCAGTGGTACCAACCTAAGACAGGAGGCTGACGCCTAGAGGTCAGTTCATCCGATGACGGGTAAGGACCATATGTTGAATTGGACTACCTAACAGGCACGGTCCCTAAGCCACATTACTTGTTGTTTAATTAAACAGAAGGGGGGAGATGCTGAGAGCCACAGCCGAGTCTGTATGGCCCCTGGCATTTTGCCAATAGTATTGATTGACAGGCAAGGCGTTAATATCCGCCTCTGCCGCTACTTTTGAGTTCTAGCGCTAATTTTGAGTTCTCGCGCTATTTTTAGTTCTCACGGGGATTCCCCGGGAGTTCCCATTGGTTGTCGAAGTGCAGGAGGAGGGTTTTCCCGGGGAGATATTTCCGGCTGGGGGTTCCTGGAGGAGCCTCGTGGCTTTTCGGGAGGATTCCCCGGGAGCGTGTGTGAGGTTTCTTTCTTGCAGTAAAAAAATAAAGTCTGTTCTTGCTTCAGTGGCTTGTGATTTGTGCCCAGCCAGACTGCGGCACCGGGAGTCTTTCCCCCTCCTCCCAGCCTCTCGCGCTCTGCCCCCACTCCCTCGGGGAGGACCCTCCTGGGGATGTGGGCCCCTGGTGGCACAGGGTGATGGTCCAGGCCGGGACTGGTCTGTTTTGCCAGTAGCGCAGCCCGTCCCGGGGTCTGGGACAGAGTGTCTGGGGCCACCGCACAGGGCTGACGGCTCGCCCGGCCAGGCTGCCGCTGTGCAGGGCGGTGAGGCCAGGGAGGGTCCGCAGGCCCCTGGGGGGAGAGCTGGGCAGCCGCGGGCAGGAGGGCAGGGCCGGCACAGCTCAGGCAGAGGCCCGGGCAGGAAGGAGGCTGTGGCCCTGAAAGAGTCCCGGGGCCAAGGGCCATATGAGGAGCGGGGCTGGGGACATGGGCGCAGCAGCCGGGCTGCCCAGACCTTGCCAGCGAGGCCTTTGTCCCCAAAGGGGAGGTGGAGGAGGGAGCCCGTGGCTGGTGTGGAGGTCCGGGGCAGGGCGTCCAGGGCCAGCCAGCTCTGCCGTGGGCAGTCCTGCATACAGCTCCGCCCATGAGAGGCCACTGGCACCCCGCCCTCCCGCCCTCCAGTTGTGAAAAACAAAAATGTCTCCAGATGTCACCAGAGGTCCCCTGGGGGGTGACTCCTGGCTTTCTGGTCCCAGTGTGTGAGCCCCCATTTCCCTGCCAAAGGAGACTCGCTGCACGGATGGTGTCAGGCCCAAATGCTCCCGTGTTCAACGAGCGTCTGTTGAACATGGACCCTCCCTGACACAGTGCTGGGACATCTGAGGTGGGACCCTTGGTCCCCTGCTGTTGGCTGGAGGACCACCAGACAGGGACGCAGGATGGATCTGACCAGGAGCTGTGGGAGCAGCCCAGGGGGCTGAGCAGAGCCGGAACGCAGGACTTCCCTAGGATGGCCTTTCTGCTAAGGTCTGCAGCACGCCCTGGAGAATCCAGGCAGGGACCAGCACGTGCAAAGGCCCGGGGGCAGGAAGGAGCAAGGCCCTCGGCTGTAGAGCTTCAGGTTAGGGATGGGCACAGGACCATCAAAGGGGCTACTGTCCGTTTTCCCCTGAGAAAGTGCAAATTGATCACAGTAGCACCCCTTTATCACTCACTTTCCATGGCTTCAGTTACCTGTGGTCAACCTCAGTCCAAAAATATCATGTAGAACGTTCTAGAAGCAAACACTTCCTAAGTTTTACCTCTTGTGCCAGCCTGAGCAGGGTAATAAAATCTCACGCTGTCTACCCAGGCCACACATCACCCCCTCGTCCAGGGCACCCTGCTGTACAGGATTCCCACCTCTGGTGACGTGGCAGCCCCACTGGCCTGTCGCAGGCTCGTGCCCCAGGACAGTGTGACACTCACTGTCATTTGGCTGCCAGACGTTGTTAGAATTGCTCCGTTGGCTATGAGCGGTTGGCGGTCTCCTGCTGGGCCAAGGTGTCAAGTTTGTTGTGAAGCGAGGACAGGAGAAAACAGAGCGCCCCCCGCGGGTCCCCAGGAGGGCCGCCCCTGTGGGGGTCCTGGGTCCAGGGCCTGTCGCAGGCTGGGCAGCCACCTGCAGTCTCACTGCAGGCCACCTTCTCAGGAAACCCCTCAGCAGCCCTGGGCCCGCAGGTCCAGTGTCCCTCTGTGGCCTGCCCTGGACTCCTCTCCAGGGGGGCCGAGCCGCAGAGGCCTTGAGCGTCTGCGTTCCCTCAGTCACCTGACGCCCGCCTCATGGTGGGGTCCCGACTTCCTTCTGTGTCCTGGCTGAGCTGTACCCAGCCTGTGGGCGAGCCCGTGGCCACTGTTTGTCATCTGTTGATGGACGTTGGGTGGCCTGGACTTGGCTGTGAGGAACAATGCTGCTGGACACCTGTGGGTGGGCGTTGGTGGGGGTCTTGGGTGGGGGTCATGGTCCAGGGTGCGGTGAGCCAGCAGCCCTGCCTGGCACCACGCGGGCGTCAGAAGGACAGGCAGTGACGAGGTGGCAGCCGTTGTCCCTGAGAGAAGCGGCCTCGTCTGGAGTGACGGCCACGCTCTGCCTGCCCCTGGGGGCCCCGGGTGACTGGCGAGTCGGTGGCATTCACCCCGAGACCACCCTGCTCTCAGAATCCGGGGGACCCACCCGGCGGGGACTCTCCGGGGCACTTGGTCCCCTGTCAGTGGCACAGGGCGCCTGCTGTGGCTCTGCGGGCTGACACTGGCCTCCACCGCCGCGGCCCGGGGCCGGCCCCGCTCCACGGAAGAAAGGCGGAGGCCCCGCGAGCAGGGACTGGCCCAAGGCCCCGAGGAGGGACCTGCCGTGGGGGCTGTGAGGACTGTCCCAGAGCGCGGAGTGGCCCTGCCTGGACGGCGCCCCCTGCCGCTGGGCCACAGGCTCCGCTCCGCAGTCAACCGCGCCTAAGCCTGGCCGCCCGCCGCCTCCCAGCGGCCTCTTCCCCCAGAGAAGGGCAGGGGGACCCCCAGGCCCCAGCTGTCCACCTGTTCCCTCTGTCCCCTCTGCCACTGCACCCTGGCCTGGGGACAGACGAGCTGGCTTCATCCCAAGTCAGGCCTCAGGCCCGGCCAGCGCCAGCCTCCCGTGGCAGCTTGGCCCTGCTGCCCTGGCAGGCGGCAGCGGAGCCACAGCCGGAACCAGGGCTGAAGCCACGGCCAGAGCCACGGCCAGAGCCACGGGGGCCTGCGCTCCCCCCACCTCGGCTCATGGGAGGGTGAAGTCGGAGTTGGCTGGAGGAAGGGGACCCGCTCCCTGGTCACCTCCAGATGTGCTGGCCAGGGACTGCTGCGGACGGTCAGAGCAGCTCCCCCGCCCTGGGGCCTCACACACGAACCACAAGCTCACACATGCTCACACACACTCACACACACTCATGCATACATACATGTACACATACTACACACATACTGCACACGCTCACAATGCCCCCCACATGCACACACACACACACACACTCTCAAACACACACACAGGCACACACATGCACATGCTCACAATGCCCCCCCACTCACACTCCCTCACACGCTCCCATGTACACATACTGTGCCCCACAAGTACGCTCACATTCACACGCACACTCGTGTACACACTCATGCACACATACACTCCCCATGCCCACACATACACAGCACTCACATGCTCACACATAGCACACACACATCCTCACACATACACAAATACACTCACACACATGCTCACGTGCACACGCTCCCTCATGCCTACATACACATGCTTGCATGCACTCACACACAACACACACACACATACACACAGGCTCACGCGCACACATGCACACCCTGCACGCGCATGCCAGGTGGCTCCTTAGCCTCTCGGCCCAGCTGCAGCCAGAACCAGGCAGCAGCGCCCAGCGGATGCCTGCAGCTCGGGCTCACCCAGGCCTCGTGTTTGCTGAGAAGGTGCTCCCTCCCCGCTCCCCTGCTCCCCTGCTCCCCCGCTTCCCACTCCCCTGCTCCCTCCCCGCTCCCCTGCTCCCCTGCTCCCTCTGTGCTCCTCTGCTCCCCTGCTCCCTCCCTACTCCCCTGCTCCCCTGCTCCCCTGCTCCCCGCTCCCCTGCTCCCCGCTCCCCTGCTCCCCCGCTCCCCGCTCCCCTGCTCCCCTGCTCCCCTGCTCCCCGCTCCCCTGCTCCCCCGCTTCCCACTCCCCGCTCCCCTGCTTCCACATGCACCCAGGCCCCTCTGGGGGCCCCTCTGCCCACCAGGCCCCGGTGCTGGCCCAGCACCTCCCCTCGCAGTGCCACTTGCTGGAGACAGGTGACCCCACAGGGCTCAGGGGCACTGTGAGGTCAGGTGGTCAGGGAGGACCTCTGAGGGCACAAGGTTATTCAAGCCTGAGAGACAGGCAGGGCCACCCAAGCAGGGGGTGCCGGGCACTGGCCCCGTGGAAACAGAGTGACCTGGCCACTGTGGAGGGACCCAGAGGACGGAGGATGGATGTGGGATGGGGGCAGCGGGAGGGCTGGGTGGAGGTGGCAGTGCAGGACACCGGTGCCAGACGTGGTGCAAGGGTTGTCTCCACTTCACTATGGGAACGAGCGAGGGAGCCCGGGGTGGGGGTGGGGGGCGGTGCTTGTCTGAGATGGCACTGCGCCCCCGGCCACCTTCAGTGAACACACTCGCGCTGATGGAGAAAGGTGTGAAGGGCACCAGAGGTCACAGAGGGCCGTGCCGGGCTCTCCGGGGCCTACACAGCATTTTTTAAAGTGCGGGTTTATTGCTGGCATGAATAAAACCACAGCCTTTGCATAAAATTGGAGTGTCTTTTTAAAAAAAATAATGACATCTAATGAGCTCCCTCTCCCTCTCTCTTCCGTCAGTGCTGGAGATGGCATCCAGGGCCTTGCACGTGCCTGGCAAGTGCTCTACCTCTGAGCCACACCCCAGTGAGCTCCTAATGTGTGCATTTACCTTCTTTAATAAGGAGCTGTTGTCCGTTTTACAGATGAGAAAGTTGAGGCTAATAGGAATCAAGCAGCTTGGGGAAAGGCACCTGGCTGGGGAGAGGGGGACTTGGATTCTGACCAGGGTCTGACTCCGACAGCTTTTTCAGTTGGAACCTCTGCACTTGAGGCCTTGGGCTGGTTGGTCCCCGTGGGTCTGGACCCAGCATTCCTCGGTCCCCACCTGGTCCTCTGCACCTGCCTGGCCCCTGGAGCCTTCCGAATCCCAGTGTTCGTCAACTCTCAAAGTGAGCCTTGGGGCCATTCCTAAAAATGTGTGTATGTTTTGCCCTGGGGATTGAAGCCAGGGCACTCAACCACTGCGCCACAGGCCCTGACCTTTGGATTTTGAGGCAGGGTCTCACTAAGTTGCTGAGGGTCTTGCTGAGTTGCTAAACCTGGCCTTGAGAACTCGAGATCCTCCTGCCTCCGTCATCCGAGTGGCGGGGATCACCGGTGTGCGCCTCCAGGCCTGGCTAAGAAATTCCGTTCTTAATGATGATTTTTTTAAAAGGCTTTGAAACATGACAGACATGCTTTGAGTGTCTTCCCTGCTGCTTCCCGGCTATGTGACTTTGGGCAGGTGGCCCAAACTTCCTGTGCCTCCGTTGTCCTCCTCCATAAAATGGAGGCTAAAAAGAGAGTCCCTGGGGGAGAAAGCCACAGGACACCAGCAGGTCTGGGCAGATGCTGGCAGAAGCTGCCACCGTGACTGTTGGGGCACCTGCAAGCATCTCCCCACCGAGAGGCCTTGCCAGGCCCTGCAGGGAGCCCTGGGCCTGGAGGAGGGAGGCTGGGGCCAGGGGTCAAGGGCCGGGTGGCCCTGCCAGCTGTGGGAGCTCGGCCAGGAATGTGCCCAGGCCGCTGCAGACGTGGCTTCATGGACTCTCTGTCTCTCTGCCAGGCCTTGGTCAGGACGTTGGGCACCACACTGCCCTCCTGGAAGCCCACGTGCATCAGGCCGAGCGGGACCACGGGGCCTTCCCGCGGGCCCTGCGGAGGTGACTGGGCTCCGCCGGGTTCCCCTCCTTCAGGAATGTGAGTATCTGCCCCCCAGAGTGAGGAGGGCTTCTCCCTGCTTCCTCCCAGACCCCGGAGTGGGGAGAAGGCTCAGGAAGTGGAGTTCAAAGGGCAGTTTCCCTTCAGCAGACAGGAAGTGGTCTGCCTGGCCCCAGGGCTGTGGGCGCTCACCTGGCCTCCCTCAGGCACGGGCCTCTCTGTGCCCTGCACCTCAGCTGCATTGCTGGGCCTGCTCACACCATGCACCCAAAGTTTATTAAGCGCCTACTGTTTGCCAAATTCTGTGCCCCACCTGGGATTACCACGGGAAGCAGAAGCAGCACCCCCCACTCTGTCCTTATAAACTAAGGACGATGACAAGGGCCACGTCCAGGACGAGGCCAGGATGGGCCTCGTGAGACTTCCTGAGTCAGCCTGAAGCAGGCGGAGGGGCCCGGGAGGTGGCCGTGTGCAGAGGTGTCCACATCCTGTTCTGTCCTGGAGTCTCCCTACGACCCCTGAGGATGGAGGGGTTGTTGTGTCCCTTTTTCTGATGCAAAAATGGAGGCCAGACGGACCCGACAATGAAGACTCCACCACCACACATACCACTACTGACCCTCAGGCCCAGGGGACACTCGTCCACCTCTGGAGCCAGTCGGTCAGCACATTACGGCCGGGGTGCTTTAGCCATGTGCCGAGGAGTCCCCGGGTGCTGATCAACGCCCTCAATGCGCAGCAGACTCCTGCCCCTCTGTCAGGGTGCCGAGCGCCCTGGGGTGAGTTGGTCTGTGCGCCGCTCCGGGCTCGTGTCACTTCCTGGGGCACTGGCTTCTCTCAGCAGCCTTTGAGAAAGGCCCCTTGGTTGTCACACCTGTCCTACAGCTGGGGAGACCCACCGAGGCCCAGGGACGGAGGGCTCGCCTCAGGACACTAGCTGCAGTGGCCGGGGGCCTGGTTGACCTTTCCAGCCTTGCCCCTGGGGACAGGCACCTGCCCCACCGGCTGCCCTGTCCAGCCGTACAGCGGTTCTCACAGTCCTTGGCCTCTGCCTGGACCCCTCTGTGCCTGTCGCCCTCTGTCTACAGCCGCCAGGTCCTGTGGGCACCCAGTGTGCACCCTGCGCCCCGGCCCAGCTGCGGGTGAGTGTCACCCACCTCACAGGGGAGCAGAGCCCCCCAGCAGCCCTGGCACAGAACTGGGCCCTTGTAGGCTCCCGGGGGCCAGGCTGCAGTTGACTGTGAGGCCTGAGCCGTCCCCGGGAGCCACTCTCCAGGCCCAGGCCCCGGCTCCCAGCCCAGCTCCCTGTCGTCTTGCACCTGCCGGGGACACGCGCCCCTCACCTGGCTGCCTCCAGAGCTCGGAGGGGGCTGCACAGTGGCCTCCTGGATCACAAGGTCCAGGGTCCCCTCTGGATCCCTCGGAGACCGAGTTCACACCACTTTCTGCCTCTCTCCAAACTCCCGCTTTCTACCTTCCGATGACAAATGAAGTCATGGGCTGCTTTTGTCCTGCCTTCCTTGGGTCACAGCGCACGTTCCTAGGTGACAGGAGCCCAGCCTGCCCACTGACTGCTTTAGAGGCACACCAGGGGAGAGGGGACGGTGACCTCGGCGTGGCCTCCAGCAGCCCTCCTGACAGCAGGTGCCGAGCGGGGGCTCTTGGCTCTGCCCTTCCCCTCCCCTCTAGTCTGTGGTCTGCAAGGTTTCCAAGGACAGACGGACGGGCCGAGGCTGCAGGGGGAGGTCAGTGCTGGGCTGGGAAGCCAGGCCTTTGGGTGCCCCAGCTGCTGCTGCTGCAGGGTCCGAGGTGTCTGGGCGGGCCGGGACCTGTTCCCTCTCACCTCCACCAGACTGCAGCTCGGCGGGGCCAGGCCTACCTGTGGTGACTTGTTCCAGGAAGCACGTCCCCAGAGGTGAGTCATTCAGCAACCGGGGCTGAACTTGGCCCCACCAGGCTGGTCTGGGGGAGGGGGAGGGAAGTGTGTGGGCCAAGGGTTTCCCGGGAGCAAGCTGCAGGGCCCCCCACCCCCCCTCTTTAAGTAGGTCTGCTCACTGCTGCTGCCTCAGAGGTGGGGGAAGGAGGCCGGAGGGGTCTCGTGGCCCAGGCAGGAGCCAGGTGCAGGGACCCAGGGCTCTGCTCCCAGCCAGGCAGTGCTGAGCTTGCCACCCGAGAGGAGCAGAACCTCCGGATGGCTCTTCTGTCCGTCCGTCTGTCCTTATTCCCAAAGCCAGGATTCTGAGGTCTGTCCCGTCTGGGGTCTGTCCACAGTGCCTTCCCGGGCGGCCTGCTAAGGATCCACACCCAGGCAGCCGGAGGGGCCCAGGCAGGGTTGGGTCCCCTGGGTCATTTCCCTGGGGCCCAGCTGTCCCCCAGGGCTTAGCTCCTGCCCCCACCTCCCCACCCTGGGGGCGGGTCTAGCCCTGCGCCCCTCCCTAGAGAGCAGGCCTCTTCTGCGCTCCCCTTCCCCACGGCCCTCCCCCAGCAGGTGTGGGGACCCTCCTGCAGCCAGAGGGAGAGGCCTCAGCCTTCACCCTGGAGCCCGCGGGCCTCTGGGGGTGTCCTGCCTTTCCTGCTCTTTCATCAGCTGGAAGGGGAGTTGGGGGTCGGGGACCAGGGACAGGGAAAACTGGTTTCCAACCCTTCCTTCCCTCCCCTCCCTCCCTCTGCAGCTGCAGAGGGGAGGCCCGGGTCCCAGCACCCCAGGCACAGAGTGCAGAAGCAGTCCCCCGCCATCCCAGCACAGGGGGCCCGGCCCCCGCCACCACCATGTGATCTGGGGCTGGGACAGGCCTGGGCGGGCCGGAGGGGTGTGGTGGCCAAGGTTCCTTCAGGAGGACCCCTACTGAAGCCCACACTTCCCTCTGCCTTTGAGCCTGAGGGAGACACGCTGGGTCCAGTGGCCTGGCATGTGGCACCGAGGCCCAGGAAGGGGTCCGTCCCCACTGCACAATGGACATGCTCTCCTGGTCAGCAGCCTGTGTCCTCCTGCTGCCCCATGTCAAGGTCCAGTTTTCAATGATGCGTCCACATGGCCCCTCAGTGTGCAAGCCTCCAGCCTCCAGCCTCCCTGTCCACCCGGCCTCCATCCACGAGATCTGTGAGATCTCCGGTCTCCGGTCTCCCCCAGTGTTATCTCCTGGGCCCGAGGGCTTAGCTGTCAGCCTGTCGCCTTGGAGGACAGCGTGTCTGGGGGCAGAATGTAGACGCTGACGGAATCCTAAGAACATCCGGTGGCCAGCTGCTCCCGCGGGGCCCTGGCCTGCTGGTTGAGAGGTCAGAGAGCCCTGGGGAGGGGCCGTGGAGGCCAGGAGCTGGATGAGGAGGACACGCTGTCTGGGGCCAGGACGGGTGCTCCTGGCAGAGGGACCTGCAGGCGCAGGGGCTCTGGGGCCGCGGGGCTTGGCGCTTGTGCAACAGCAGGAAGTCCGCGCAGGCTGGCCGAGGGGCAGCGGGTCAGGGAGGTGGCAGGCGCCAGATCCTACAGGTCTAAGGCCACAGAGAGGAGTTTAGCACTGTCCGGAGGGGCCTGGGGAGGGTGTGTAGCAGGGTGACTTGGTCGGCTCTGCTTGCTGAGCCAAGGTGGCAGTGGACGTCACTGTCCTGTGGGCCTCGGATGTGGGAGCTGAGTGGCGCCGGCCGAGCCGTGGGGTGCTGTCCTGGCGAGTTTCCTCAGCCTGAGGGTCCCTGCTGGGCCTTGAGCTCCGTGAGAGCCTCACCCCAGGGGGTCTGGGACCCTCTTCTCACCAGAAAAGAGCCCTGGGGGGGGGCTCCAATGGAGCACCAGTGTCCCAGGCTCTGTCCCGAGGGACGCTGCGGCCTGGCCCCCACACCAAGCCTCCATCTGGAGGTGGCTCCAGACCTGTGCAGAGGGGACCATGGGAGACTCTGAACCCTAAGGGAAACCTCAGCAGATGCCCCAGGCCTGTCCCTTGGCCCACGTGCCCGGAGGCGCAGGGCCACCTGGCTAATCTGCTGGGAAGCACTGTTTGTTTTCTGCGGGCCAAAGTGTCCACAAGGTGTCATGGGATGGAATTTGCGAGGGAGAGGAATGCGGTGCTTTCCAGGGAGCCTCTTGGGCTCATAGCGGAACCAAGTGAGGCCGCGTCCCTCCTGCCTGCTGGGCAGATGGATGGCGTCCTGGCCTCCATGCCTGGCCCACCTGCTCACCCCGCCCCCAGCAGGGCCAGCAGGGGCCCGGGGAGGCTCAGACCTGCCCAGGACAGGCGTTCAGAGGAGCTGGAGGGAGAAGGAGCTGGGTCCACAGGCAGGACAGGGAGGAACCGCAGGAGATTTACCCACCGGTGCCCAGGGGGCCATCGGGTCAGAAATGAGTGTCTCCAGCGCAGGGCAGAGGGGAGTCCTGGGCCGTGGCCAGCTGCGCCCCTCATCTAAGGGGTACAAATTGCTTGGCACCAGCCTTGTGTAATTGGGGACCCGAGGTGGCCAGGTTTTCCTATTTGGGGGAGAAAGCTAGACATTTGGGGTTGATATGACTCTTCCAGGGTCTAACAGTCAGCAGCCAATTTTTCTAAATGCTGAACATCCTGGGGACATCTGTCACAGACATGGGCTTACTCAGCACCCTCCCCAGCTTTGCATTTTAGGTGGGCGACCTGTCCCCCTCAGGCCCCACCCATGTGGAGGCCTCTGAGACCAGGGAGGCATGAGAGGGCTCTGCGCCAGCTGCAGCGGGGCCCTGCAGCCTTTAGCAGGAGCCAAACTAAGAGCCGCCTGGCAGCCAGCGTTTCATTGAGCATCTACTACACAAGAGGGGCTTCCTGTGCCTGGTCTCCATGTCCTGTGATAACCCCCGAAGTGGACATCATGTTCCAGTGTGTAAGAAAGTGACCTGAGCATCAGAGAGTGTTGTTCACTTGCCCAGGGCCACACAATGCAGGTCACAGAGCCTGGATCTGGCCCAGCCTGGAGCTTGTTCTCTGTCTCTCCCAACCTGTCCTCTTCCCCTGGGCGGGCCACAGCCCTGATGCCCGGGGTTGCAAACTGGAGATTCTCAGGCCAAATCGGCTCCAACCACACATGTTCTTGGCCTGCTTAATATATGGATGTCTTTAATTTTAATTAACTGCCAGTATTTTTTCTTTGTTTATGGGGACTGGGGATTGAGCCCAGAGGTGCTTTACCGCTGAGCCACATCCCACCCTTTTTACATTCCTTTGAGACAGGGACTTGCTAAGTTACTGAGGCTGGCCTAGAACTTAGGCCTCCCTGGTAGCTGGGATGAGGCAGGGGCCGCTGGGTCTGCTCATTCCCTCGCCAGCATTTAGCGCAGCAGGTGCTCGGTGAGGGCATCCAGTGGCGTTTCAGAGGCCCCTGAGTCCTCCTGGCTTCAGACTTCTCTGGGGACGTCTCCAGGCAGTAGAGAGCCAGCAGCATCATCATGGGCTGGGATGGAGGCCCAGGTGGTCTGGGAAGGGGTGCCTAGGAGTTGTTGGTGGGTACCAAGTCTGGTGTCCCTCCCCTCCCACCCCTGTGGCCCCCAGCTCTGTCCCCTCCCTGCCCCATCCAGCCTGGAGCAAGGGGGCTTT
Organism: Urocitellus parryii; assembly: GCF_045843805.1. NCBI lineage: Eukaryota > Metazoa > Chordata > Mammalia > Rodentia > Sciuridae > Urocitellus > Urocitellus parryii. The sequence goes on along the minus strand of NC_135536.1, from coordinate 191,982,958 downwards.
GCCTCCAGGGTCACCTCCCCCCTGCAGGATGCCCAGGAGGAGTCTGGCGGGTTGGCTGGTGGCGGGAGGGAGCATCCCCAGCCCCGCCCCGCCCCCACCAGACCCAGGGTCTCCAGGCGCCTTCCCCCTGCGCACTGTGCAACTTGAGCAGGTGGCAGAAATCAACAGGACCGTGGCGGGGGGGGGGACAGGGCACCCCACCTGCCCACCCCCAGCCAGGCGGCTGCCTCGCCCCATCACAGATATCTGGGGTGTGTGCTGGGTCGGGGAGCGTGTGCTGGGGGTCGGGGCGCGTGTGCCGGGGGTCGGGGCGCCTGGCTGACTCTCTGGGTACGAACCTTGCGTTTTCCCGCGCAGCGCTCTTGTGGAGGTCTCAGGGGGATGGGGAGGTTCCTTCTGATAGTGGGGAGTTTTGGGGGGCTACCTGGAAGCAGCGTCACTTCCCCGTTGGGGGCGCCCCCTCAGCCTGGCCAGCAGCCTGGCCCTGCTGACGGCCTGTGGCGCTGTGCCCTGCCAGGGAGCGAGCGGCATTCCCGCCTGACCCACTGGACTCCAGTCCAGGTGGCCTCCAGCCCCCCACTGTGACAACCAAAAGGTGCCCAGAAGCTGCCACATGTCCCTGGAGGCAATGGCCTCGTGTTGGACACCGCTGGCCCGGGCGGCAGTGTTCGGTGAAGGTTCGTGGGGACACAGTTTAGTCCCCTAGCCTTTGCGTGTTCCTGCGAGTGTCGGAAATTTCCAAAATGAACAGCCCTAAGCTGCACCGGAGCCTAAGTGCGGGCGCCCAGGGCCGGGCCTGCGTGTGACCCTGCCGCCCGCCGCCCAGGGTCCAGGACCAGGGTCTCAGCTCCCCGGTCTGGTGGGGCCGGTGAGAACCGAGGCACAGGCCTCGCTGTCCGGTTGGCAGACTTCGGCCCTCCCCTGGGCACCGCGCTGGGCCGCGGCCTGGAGACGGGAAACGGGATTCACTGCGCGTCCTTACGCGGTGCTGGGTGCCCCGGGCCCCTTCCCCACCACTGCTCCCTCGATCCTGGAGGGAATCGGGTTGCCATCATTGGCCACTGAAGTGTCACTGAGGCGGGCCCATGTGCCCCTGGTCAGCTGGCAGAGGTAAGAGCAGGAGCAGAGGTGTCCCAGCACATAGTAGGTGCTCAGTAAGGACCTGCTGCTGGACTGTGGTTGTGGACAGTTCCCATGTCAGAATACCCCCAGAGTGAGCCCCGCAGGAGCTGCTGAGGCCACCAGGTCCCACCAGCAGGAGGGGGCAGGGCAGCTGTCCCCCACCAGCCACCGTCCCCCTGGACCAGCCTGTCCTGCTCCCACACTGTCAGCCAGGCCACCAGGTCTCCACCCCAGGCCCTGGCTCCTGCTGCGTGGAGACCTCTGCCTCTGCCGTCGCCGCACATCGGTCTCTTCCCTGCTGCCCTGCCCCGTCTGTCTGTCACCGTCACCATGCTTCTGCCCAGGTGCGTCTCTCCATCACTGTGTTTGCCTGTCTCTTCCCCGTCTTCCCGTGTCACACACACGCCACGCACAGGCGCTCTGTCTGTCCCCACCCCCATCTCAGCTCCTCCCGGGCCTCGCCAAGACCCTGGGAGGAAGGAGACAGGGTGACCCTGTGGCCTCCATCACGGCGGGAGGAGCAGTGCAGGCTGAGGCGGTTCTGCCGCCAGCCCCCGGGCAGTGCTGGGTACCGCTGCCCTCTGAGCCCGTGTCCTCATCAGAACCAAGTGCACCACAGAAGGCCCCTCGGGACACACGGGTGTGTGCTGAGCTCCTGGACCTGGGACTGTCCTAGTCATGCTCTGAGTTTGCACCTAAGAAGAGATGACGGCCGGTCCCTGCTGGGCTCAAGGTCCACCCTGAAGACGAGGCTTCTGAGCTTTACAGGACCGTCCCTATCTGCTGTCACCCCACGGTGTAGGACCACACCAGGGCTCCTGCCCCCATCTCCAGGGCACTTAGTGCCCACCGACCGGCCCCTCCCTGAGGCGACTGCTGTTCTGCCTCCAGGAGTTGAGCCTGATTGACGCACAGTGTGTCCACACCTCAGGACACCGCGGGACCCCGCTTTTATCTATGAGCTTAAAGAAAGGGGGCTGGGGGCGACTCCGTGGTCACGCTCTTGCCTGCAGGAGACCCTGGGCTCCGTCCCCGGGACCCAAAAAATACCAACGACAAACACAGGCAGGACTCTTGGGGACAGTGACGAATTGGGCTGCCTCCTGTGCCTGACAGAGCAGTGAGGTCGGGAGGCCCAGGGATAGTGAGGAAAAGACCCGGGAGCGAGCGGCCGGGATGTGGGGGGGTCGGGCTGGGCGGGGGCTGGGCCACGTGGACAGCAGCAGCAGGTCCTGGTTCAGGGCACAGAGGGGCAGATGCCCACGACGCTCAGCTGGAACAGCCCTCTGGTACCCAAGAAGCACTGGACCTTGGCTCTGCTCACAGTCCAGTCTGTGGGGAAAGGAACCACATCTCCTTAAGCGGTGAACACTGCCAGGTGCCTGTTCTGGCAGATACTGTCACACCTTGTCACATTGCCAGCCCACAAAGTCAAGGTCAAAGTTCCTGCTACTTGGGGAGCCCTAATGATTAACCCGAGAGCCTCAGGCAGAGGGGGAGATGCTGGTTTTAAATGGAGTGAGATTCAGAGCAGGGAGTGCAGGCTCGGGCCTGGGCATCACAGAGCGTCAGCTATGAGGGCTCCTTGGCCCAGAGTGGGGGTCCCGGCCCCTGGCCTCCTTGCCCCTTCTGTCTGGCAGCTCCTGCCTGGGATGGAGCTGGTCCCAGAGCCCCCAGGCCGCGCCCCTTGCAGTGCATATGGAGGCAGGCAGGAGGGGTTCCGATGACAGTAGGTGAGTGTTCAGTACTTCAAGAGAGATGGAAGCCGGGCGCTGTGGCGCATACCTGTAATCCCAGCAGCTCGGGAGGCTGAGGCAGGAGGATTGCAAGTCAGAGGCCAGCCTCAGCAATTTAGCAAGGACCTGAGCAACTTAGAGAGACCCTGTCTCTAAATAAAAAATAGAAAGGGCTGGGGATGTGGCTTAGTTGTTAAGCATCCTGGGTTCAATCCTCAGTACCAAAAAAAAAAAAAAAAAATGGGGTGGGGCAGAGAAATGCAAGCGTGCAGCCGGGACCCTGCGTGTAGGGCTGGCAGTAGCCATGTTTGTGCTCCCGTGCCTCTGGAGCACCCGTGAGCCACGCCTCTCAGTGGCTAAGTAATCCTGGAGCTTCTAACTGTTGAGGGTCCAAGTTAGAAGTGCAGGGGTGCTTGAGCTGACTCCTGTGGTGACCCACGTGAGAGCCAAGTGCATCTCACACCCAAAGTCCAGTTTTACACCAGTGCACGGGCGCTCACGGGCTAATGAGGACAGTTGAGGGAAGGTGGACTCGGGAGCTGTGATAGTGACCCAGCCAGTCTTCACTGGGCACTCTCTATCCGCCAAGTGCCTGGCAGCTCTGTGACGTCACGCCGACCGGGCAGGAGCTCTCCCACCCTGAATTCCAGATGGAAAACAGAGGCACAGAGAGGTTGGTAACCTGGCCAAAGCCACACAGCTGGAAAGGGAGACTTGGCCATCCGAGGGTCTGGGACACAGTTCCTTGCACTGGAGGAAGGGACTCTGCTGTCATGTTGGCAGCTCTGCGTGGGGCAGTTGATGTCCAAGTTCAAATCCTGGATCCCACTTCTACTCCCACCCTCCTCTGTCAGGGGATGGGCAGATGGGGGGGAGTGTCCTCAGACATGAGTTAACCATTGCCCCCCAAACCTCACTTCTGGCTCTACTGAGAGCATCGGGGAGCTCAGAGCAGGTTTCTCCCTCTGCCCCAGCCCACCCCTCCCCCACATGCCTCTCCAGGCCCCTGGGCTGCTCCCTGGGGCCAGGCTTGACTCCTTCCTCCACCGCAGTCCATCTCTGAACCACCTGCAGGACCAGGCTGCTTCAGGCCCTGGGACACGGGACAGCGGAGCTCCTGGTGCCACGCACTGGGGGAGAGGAGGAGGAGAGGGTTATGGGCAGCCGGGAGACGGGGGGAGGAACCTCCCGGGGAGGTTGGTGGCCGAGGCCTGATGTGGGCCCAGGGGCCTGGGCACCGGGCTCTGGCAGCCCAAGGAGCGGAGTCCGGGTCAGTGTGAGGGCTCGGCCCTGGGGCCACAGTCTGCCCCCTCAGTCTCACCAGATGGCTTGGCTGGGTCCGCCTGGTGGGGGTTGGGGTCGGGGCTGGAGCTGCCCAGGCGCCGGATGCGCCAGGGAGGGAGGTGACGGGAGGTGCAGGTGTTCAGTGACGTCCCTTACTGAGCTCTTCCGTGTGGCTGGGGTGGAGCATCTGCTCAGCAGCACCAGGCCCTGGGCTCCGCCCCAGCACGCAGAGAAAGGAGTCCTCAGAGCAGAGCCGTGCGGTGCGCTCGGCCTGTCCCCAGTGGTAATGGGCGTGAACCCTGCAGGATGGCCAGCCAGGACACTGACCTCACCCCACTGTCCATCTTCTCCGGGCCTCCCCAGATTGAGGTGGGGGGTCTCCTGGGGGGCCCCTCCCCTGCCTTCCCCCAGCTCCCTGTGCTGTGCCTCCCGCTCTTCCTCACGGGTTCAGGTCTCTGCCATCCCAGTGGCGTGGCTGGGCAGCCCCAGCTCTGTGGGCTTCCCTGCTGCCCTTTCACAGCAGGGATCCCGTCCCCTTCCCCTCCCTGCGCAGCCCCTGGAAACCACGAACCTGCCCTCCGTTTCTCAAATTCTGCCATTTCAAAAATGTTCTATAAATGGAATCATAAGAGCCCGTAACCTTTTGGGATCGGATTTTTTCACTCCGCGTAACTCCCTGGAGATTGATCCAAGCTGCTGCGTGAACAGGAGTCTGGATGCTTCTGCAGGTGGAGCCAACAGGGCCTGGGGGAGGAGCAGGCAGTAGGTGGAGATCAGAGGGTGGAATGCAGGGCCAGAGGCATCCAGCCACCGGGCACCAGGGGTGGAGCGAGGGAAGGGGCGGGGCTAGAAGCCTGAGGACTGACCAGGCACACGGTCATCAGGCCTGCACCTGCAGTGGGTGGCCCTCTAAGCACGGGCTTGCGGCAGTGGGGGGCTACGCGGGCAGGGTCCCTGTGGTGGCCAGGGGCTGTGTGCTCATTCCCACCTCTTCACTGTGTCCACCTCTCCACTGTTTCTGTCTCTGGACCCCTCCTCCTGCTTTAGGCTCTCCCTCCCTCCCTCTCCTCTCCCTCTGTCCATCTCTCTGTCCCTCTCCCCCCCCAACCTCTCTCCCTCTCCCCCTCTCTCTCCCCCCCTCCCTCCCTCCATCCCCCTCCTTCTCTCTCCCTCCCACTCTCTCCTCCTATTTCCTCCTGATTCTCTTCAGATCTCCGCCCGTGCTCCCTCTTTTCATTCTCCCTCTCAAATGTCAACCCCCAACCTTGAAAACTGTCCCTTTGCATTCTTGGTGGCCCAGACTGGGCAGCCTAGGACTTCAAGATCTTGTGACAGGGCCCTAGAGGCCGGAGCCTGGAGTCTCTGGTGAAGGGTGAGGCCGCAGAGCCCAAGGCCCGGGGCCCAGGTGGAGCAGGACTGCCTGGGGCCAGGGGCAGACCAGCCCCGCAGGGCACAAGCTTCTGGGGAAAGAGGGGGGTGGAGCAGAGGCCCCAGGGGCCTGGAGTGGGGAGAGGGGGTCCTGCTGCTGCGCTGGGCAGGCTGGGGGTGGGGGTGTCTCAGGGCGGGGCAGGGCCGGGGCTGGTGGGCCCCTCTGGCTTTGCTGGAACAAAATGGCCAACAACTGCCCACGTCGGGCACTGGTGGCTCCTCTGAGTGGCCTTGGGGCACCTAATGGCCTCCTAATGCCCCTTGCTTCCCAGGCCACCAGCCAGGCCAGCGAGGACCCCATGGATAACTCAGCCCGGAAGTGCCAACCTAAGGGCTCTGAGGTGACAGTAGCCAGTTGCCAGGCCTCAGGCAACGGTGGCTGTGGACTCAGGACAGTGATGTGGGGGCTGGGCACTGGCTGCCCCTGGGTTAAGGCTGTCCTCTGGGACGGTGGCAGATCTCACTTTGCCAGGGAGGCCACTGAAGAGTGAGGCCCGTGGGCGTGGCCACCCTGTCACCTGAGCTAGGAAGGACCTCCAGGCAGCTGTGGTGGTGCACGCCTGAGATCCTGGCCACTCGGGAGGCTGAGGAAGGAGGATGGCAAGTCTGAGGTCAGCCTGGGCCACTTAGCGAGACTCTCTCAGAATAAAAAGGGCCGGGGACGTGGCTCAGTGGTAGAGCGCCCAGCCTCAACCCCCCATGCCAGAGAGACACGAGGACTCTTCTCCACATGTGGAGGGTGGTGGGTCACCCCGGCTCCGGCCAGATCCCCTACAATGTGCCCCCAAATCCCACCACCATTCTGGCCTCACCCTTTGGCCCAGGGACTTTTCTCAGCCAGAAGCGCTGGTCCCCGATGGCGCTGCTCCAGGCCACGTGTTGTGCAGGGAGCCCTCCAGGGGAGGCCTGTGGAGCGGTGGTGCGGGATGAAGACCCCAAGGACACAGATCCTGCTTCACAGTTCAGTTCTGTCACCCAGACTGGCGAAGGAATTTCTGGGGCCCAGTGCAAAGGACAGTACATGGTCCCTTGGTCACAGAATGTCAAGACAGTGCCGGCACTGCCCCAGACCAGGGACCAGGCCCGTGGGACTGCAGTCCTGGGGCCCGCCCTGCGACCCGCCCTGGAGACCACGGACCTGCTGAGGGACGCCCTGCACCCGCCTGAGTTCCACACCTGCACACGGGGCCAGCGCCAGGCTTGACTGTGGGCGCGGTGTGGCTGCTATCAATAGCGCGTGTGACCACTGTCTCCTTGGCACGTTGCCTAGGCCACCGGGGTGTGCGCGTCATTTATTTTAAAATGACGTTTTTACTTGCGTAACTTCGGATTTACAGAGACTCACAGAGACACCGCAGAGAGTTCCACGCGTGGCTCCCCCAGGTCCAGTTTCCCGGTTGTCGTCATCTTAGATCCTGGGACAGCTGTCAAAACCAGACCCTGGGTCAGGACTGCATTCTAGACTGTCCTTGGATTTCACCGGATTCTCCCATCCCAGATCCAGCCACGGCAGGGACCCAGCTCTAACCACCCAGCAGCATGGCTTGGGCCCCGGCGGGTGCTGGGCCTCTGAGCCCTGATGTGGCAGGACCAAAGCCCCCAGCCCTCCGCCCTGCCCCGGGGGCCCATCTGATTCTGGGTCTGTTCCTGCCATCCACTGCCCCAGGGTCCCCTGGGTGCAGAGTCTGGTGGGAGGTGGGCAGGCGCGACCGAGGCGAGGCACAGGAGGGCAGCCCCCCGAGGTCGGGAAGGTCGAGGCAACAGCGGGCACAGGGACCTGAGTCAGGACAGGCCCCAGACCCCGGCGGGGCCAGAGCAGAGGCAGCGCAGGGAAGGCAGCCTCGGGCCAGGGAGCAGGAGACAGACCAGCTGGTGTGGCTGAGGCACCAGGCGGATGGCAGAAGCAAGTGAGGTGGGCCGGGAGACCGCTGCAGAGGAGGGCACGCGTCCCCTGCAGAGCGGAGGTGGCACATCAGCACTGTCCACAGCACCAGAGCTTTCCATTGCTTTTAGAGAAGCTTGGAATCCATTTTAAAAAGGGACATGGAGCTCGGTGGCGTGGTGGCACACACCTGAAAGCCCCAGAGCTCGGGAGGCTGAGGCAGGAGGATCGAAAGTTCCAGGCAGCCTCAACAACTTAGCAAGGCCCGAAGCAACTCAGTGAGACCCTGTCTCAAAAGATAAAAAGGGCAGGTGGAGTCAAACCTACGGGGTGCGAGGGGTGAGGGGAGTTGAGGCTGGCCCCAGTGGCTGGCCGGGACCCTCTGGGTACACAGAGGTAAAACGTGACAGTGGCCGGGTCTGCAGAGTCTTGGCTTCCTCATTTGTAAAAGGCTCTGTGACACCTGCAGATCTGGGTCTTTGGAACAGGGTGCTCCACAAAAAATCTAGGCATGTAATGACACGGGATCACACAGTTACAGTCTGGGCCCGACAGTGAGAGGTGACATCCAGGCACCTTGAGGCCCCACAGGGTGACACAAACCATCAGCTGCAGGAGGGGTGAGAGTCCAGGAGTGGGTGCGGGGTGGGGATCAAGCACAGACAGCACCGTCCCTCAACCTAGGTCAGGCTCTGGGTCAGAGCAGGTGCCCCAGGGAGCCCTGGTCCTGGGTGCTGGGGGCCTGTGACCCGCCTCCCCGCAGGCTGTCTCTGTGGGAGCCTGGATTGGCGGCCAGCGTCCTGGCAGAACTTCCTCCGGATCCTCCTCTGCCGGTTTCCATGTTGACACTCCTTCCCTCCAGCTGAAAGCAGGGTCCGTGGGGATCCAGGAACCTTCCAGATCTGTTGCCAAGGGCTGGCATGGCCTTCGTGAGGCTGCCCAGCTCATCCTGACTGCGGGGCCACCTGCCACCGGCTGCCACTCTGGGAGCCCCCGGCCCCATGCTTCCGTCACTAGGGCCTCTGTGGCTCCACTTCCACTCGCTGCTGTGGTCACTGGGTCAGGCCAGGCTGGGCCAGAGGGCTCGGGCGGAAGGGGGCTGGCTCTGGGAAGCTGGCCAGCCCAGCCCTGGGGCAGGATTGGACACGCTGGGGCTGCTTAGGGAGAAAGGGGAGGGCTCTGCTCACAGCTGTCAGCGAGCTGGAGGACGTGGGCCCTGGCGGGGAGGCTGCAGGCAGGACAGGCGGGCACCGCCGAGGTACAGAGAGCCCTGAGCCAGGATGGGGAAGTGAGGCCAGCCCCGGGGAAAGCCCTGTGCACTGGCCAGGGCAGTGGCTGCAGCCAAGCCTCAGAGGAGCTGGTTTGAGTCCAGCCCAGCCATTACTGGCTGCGTGACCCTGGCCCCTCCACGCCTGCTCTCTATGAAGGGGGCGTTGTCACAGCCCGTGGCTCCCGGGCTCCTGTGAGCACCAGATGAGACAGTGGGGTGAGGGCAGCAGTCACTTGGTGTGGTGGTTGGTGGTGGCCCCCAGCTGCACCGCCCACGCTCACAGGGCCCAGGGTTCAGCCTTGGAAGCAAAGGCCTTGCATGTCCTGCATCCTCTAGGCCTGAGGGAGCACCATGGGCCTGCAGCCACCCCCAGCCCAGTGCTCAGGGTCCGCAGGGCCTTTGGGTGAGAGAGCCAGGCCAGGCGGGGACCGTGGCTCACTGGATGGTGCATGTTCTATCCAAGGGCCATCTCTCTCCACCCTGCAGGAACGTGGGCCTGCCGTAGCTGAACAGCTCATTTTTTTTTTCTTTAAGAGAAATGGGCACTTTATATCTATCTGAAATACCCCAGTTCTTAGTGTTGGCAATGAACTCAGTTTTAAATGTGTGTGCAGTCAGCTGCTGACCAGGGTCACCAGGCTGAAGGGACATTGGGCCCTGCCGAGGGCTCACCCAGTCCCGCTCAGCGCTAGGCTCGGTGCTGGGCAGCACAGATGCTGGAGCTGGGTGGGCCTGGGGTTCAAATCCCAGCTCTGTCAATTCTTAGGGGGGGGGTTGTGACCAAGTGACTCTCTGTCTCAGTTTCCTCTTTTGCAAGATGGGATTAAGGACTTCCGCCTCTCAGGGCTGGGAGGCTGTGGGTGGTCAGGGATGACCTGGGACCCTCGGGAGCAGGCCTTTGGGCTGCAGTGCAGTCTGTTTCCTTTGGGGCACAGGGTGCTGGGGCCAGTGGCCTGCAGTGTGCACCTCCTGTCTGCTCGGAGTGAGCCCTGACAGGCTGGGCTCACAATGGTGACCCAAGAGCCACCAGCCAAATGAAATCAGGCCCAAGGACACAAGGCAGACCTGGCCGCACACCTGGCAGCCTAGGGCTGGTGGCCAGCTATGCAGTGTCCTCTGTACGGGAAATGTGGGCAAGAGTTTGTCACTTCTGTTTGGGAGGACAGCTTTAGTTCAGAAGTTTGGGGTCAGATCTGGCTGCCGTTATTTGTGTGGATAGTTTTATCTGAATGGCACGTGTCCTCGGTCCATGTGTTGTTCAGGCTGCTCTGGTGCCACCGAGCAGAGCGGGGTAGTCGCAGCAGTCCGAGGGGTCCACAGCCTAGAATATCGACAGTCTGGTTCTTTACAGAGAAGCTACTGACCCTGGTCTGTACCAGTCCAGGGCTGGGATGCGCACGCGGGCTTCGCTGCGGGTAGATCCAGGGAAGGGACAGGACTTGCGAAGGGCCGCGAAGGGCTTCTGCAAGCAGGTGTGGGCGCCGCACAGGGCAATCCAGGCCCCTGACTTCGGTGGGCTTGGCTTCAGGGCAGATGGTGTTCTAACAGGGGCTTCAGAAGAGGGGCTCTAGCCCAGCTGGGGCGTGAGGTTTCACCTTGTGACGTGCTGTGACAGTCATTAGGGGTCTTTGTCAGTAAGAAGCTGCTTGGTGGTGCAGACTGCCAGGGGAGAGGGAGGAGGGGCTCGGACATCTGCCAGAAGCAGCAGGTTACAGACATGGGGAAGGTCTCAGGGCAGCTGTTCCTCAGCGACCTTGGGCCACCAGGGACTATGGGTCCCAAGCTGCCAGATGATTTTCCAGGAGAAATCTGCAGTCTAGTTTTCATGGAAAATCTGATTTTTTTACAGTTGGCAACTGGTTTGACTAGATCACCAGGCAGACTAAGCATGCGTGACCCTGGCTTGCAGCTGCAGACTGGGAGCTGGGGTTTCCAGGGCAGAGGGGGAAGTGACATGGGAATGGCAGAGGGTCCAGCGAGCCTCTTGCAGAAGACGGCAGGCGGGCTTCAGGCCCCTAACAGAGGACAGGAGGGGCTCTGGGCCTGGTGCAGGCTGGGGAGGAGGTCAGGGAGCAGGGCCCAGGCTTCCTGTCTTGACCTCCATCCCTGAGCAGTGGAGCATCCCTGCCTGCAGGCCGGGAGGTGGGGGTGGGGAGCCAGATTCTGGGGTACCTCTGCTTACCTGGCTGACCTCAGGGGGCCTAGTGACCTCTTGGAGGACTCTGAGGGTTCCTCTGAGGTTCTCAGGGGTGCAAAGTGCAGGCAAGACTGTTTGGGGCTGAGTGTGCTGCTCTGTCCTCAAGGAGCCTGTGGGTTGATGGGCAGAGGCTTGGCCTGGAGCTGGGCCCAGCTGCCTAGTCCCCTTGCTCCTGGGACCTCTGAGACACGGAGAGACCTTGTCTTGCAGGTTGCCATGGCATCCAAGAGCAAATGGGCGTGGTTTCCGGTGGCATCTGGTGTGCGAGTGACTGGGGTCTTGCTCCCCACCCCGGGAAGCTGTGTGCACCTCCGCAGCTTCAGAGGGGTCTGCCTGACTTTCAGCCTCACCGTCCTGCCCCACCTGCAGACTCGGGAGGCTGCCCCCGGTCCCCGGCTGGCATCGTTAGGGATGGCTATGGTTGTGGCAGGATTCGAGGTTTCAGTGACGGCAACCTGGTCAACAGGGCCGAAGCGAGGAAGAAGATGCCCTGGCTCCTGAGCAGAAGCCCCGGGTTATTTCAGCCTCAGGCAGCACGGGTGCCCCATCGCCCCTGTGTTGGCTTCGCGCACAGCCGGGGCCCAGGGCGTGGGGGGGGCAGGAAGAGGCCTGGGGCAGGTTCGCGGCCCTTCGCAGGACCCTGGAGGAGAGTGACTTCCACCGCAAAAACTCCCAGGGGCGGTTCTCATTGGCTGCTTGGGTCACGTGCGTGGGCCTGGCCCAATCGTTGTGGGCGGGGGGCGGGCCTTGGCTGGGTGGGTCCTGCTGCTGGCCCTGTAGCGGGGCACCCCCTTCCAGAGCCTCCCCTCGATGTCAGCGCTTGGTCCTGGGTTGAAGGGAGCGGTGCCGGCCTCCGGGGCCTTTCTTGAGTGTTCCAGGCGGCGACCCATTCGAAAAAGGAGACCCAGCTCGTCTGGAGTGGCTTCTCTCCTGGAGGCCCCGTGGGTGCCTCGAGGTCACACCAGAGAAGCGGCTCTGTCATGACCTGACCGGTGCCCCGCGCTCACCTCTCCAGCGTCCCCCTTTCCTGGCTCCCCTCCTTCTCCAGGACAGATGCCTCGGGGACTCTTGCACCAGGCCTCAGGGCCTAGGATTGCATCCTAAGCTCCAGGGCCTCCCCTTCCCCTTGGCTCCTTCATAATCATATTGATTTTCCTCCTGTTTTCAAAGCCGTCTTCTTTAGAAGATCCATTTCCAAAGGAACAGGGGGTTTCCTGGAGAGGCCACTTGGTAGGACTGAGACAGTGGCTCAGGCCTGGCCTGGACACTGACGCTTGATGGACTCTTTGCCATTCCTGGGTCCTAGAGGTTAGGAGGAGATAGGCCATGTCTTTTCAGGATTGCAGAATGCTGTTGGCTCAAGTTCTACACCTGGATGAAGACTGACATACCAGTTACCTTTCCCAGAACCGCCTCGGCCAGGGCCAGGGCCAGGAGGAAGGGGTGCAGACACCCTCAAACTCGGGTCCCCACCGCTGCCCCACTAGGGCTGCACATGGTCCTTGAGGGCTCACTCCCCAGGTGCTGCAGGGATACCTGTGTCCACTGATTCACCAGGGCAGGAAGTAGCCAGGGAAGTTTCTGGGAGAAGAGGGGCAGGTGGAGATGGGCCCTGCCCTCCTACCCACAAGCAGCCCACGAATGGCTGACTGAGGATTGGCTGAATGGAGTGTTCTTTTTGCCTCCTGTGAGGCTGACCCTTGGCCAAGGTGGATGGCTTGTCCTGGTGTTTCAGAGGTCAAGGTGTTGACACAGGCAGATGTGAGGTCCCTAGACACCAGGGTATGTTCTCCCTTCTTTAGAATCCTTGGATGGGTCACGTGCCTGGGCCTGGCCCAATCATTGTGGGCAGGGGGCGGGCCTTGGCTGGGGTGGGTTAGAGGCAGAACCTGGTCACACTCAACTTACAGGACACCTTTGACAGCCTCCTCTCTCCCCTGCTGCCTGTTCTCATTCTTCTCTTTGTAAAACATACCTAAGTGTATACACACACACACACACACACACACACCATCTTGCTTGGTAGCTTCCACCGCTGAGTTATATCCCAGCCCTTGTGTAGTCCTTGCGAAGTCTCCCTGGGGCTCGTGGGTCAAGTTCTCTGCGTGGCCGCCAGGAGCCCGTGTGATCTGCCTGCACGGCCCACTCTAGCCAGAGGGGCCGCCTCCCCTGCCCCCTCCATGCCCCCCTTGCTGCGCTGTTCCCCAGCCTGGAGTGGACCACCCACTGCTCCTGCTACCTTCCTCTAATTCCCGGTGCATTTCTGCTGCTGTCATCCTAGATGACTCAGCCTCAAGGACCCCCAGCCCCTCCAGGGAGCCGTTCTGGCCCCTTTCCTGGTCCCCAGGCCTTTGTGCCTTGTCATGTACTCGTGAGATGGGGGAGGGGATGGGCCTGGATGAGAGGAGACTTGGGTCATCCCGAGTCTGGGTTTGCCTGCTGTCCTGCTGTCTGTGTGGGGCACAGTGAGGGCACAGCCATCGGTCACTGTGGGCTGGCTGCGTCTTTGCCCTGGCATCTCTGGCTGCAGCTGCAGGCTGGAGGGTGCAGAGGTGACCAGGAGCTGGAATGGCCCGGAGCTTTGGGGCAGGGAGAGGGTGGCGAAGGGGTCTGCTGCCTCTGTCCCCCTTGACCTTACATGCCTGCCCGTCTGCTGGGCCCCAGGGAGCAGAGCCTGGTCCCACGAAGACGCTCCTTTCCTTCCTGGCAAGCCTCAGTCATCGGGGTCAGCCTCATTCTTCATGAGAAACACAGGAGCCTCGGACACCCCAAGGCCCAGGCCTCACCCAGATCAGTGGTCCCAGGCGCGGGTGTGGAGCCCAGGCCCCAGGACTTCATGAAACTCCGGGAGAGTCCAGTGTCTGGCCTAGTCTGACCCCCAGTTGGGGGTGGTCCTGCCCGATCCTGGCTTTCCCTGGGTCCCTCCAGCTGGTTGGGGGCAAGTTGCTCAATGGGACCCTCCCTTCCCAGCCTTGGCTCTGCACAAGTGCCCCCCAGGAACCAGGCCATGAGCTCGTGAGAGGCACTGGCATGTCGGCACAAGGTCCAGGTGGTGTGGATGGGCACGGGACTGGCGAGCAGCCCGTCTCCACTGGTTACGCTGCGTGGGCTCTGGGCAGGCCCCGTGGAGCTGTCTCCCTTATGGGCCCACGGGTCCCATGGTCACCACGGCAGCGCTGGCCCACAGCTGCCAGCTTGCTCTCGAGGGTCTTCCCTACAGGGTCTCCTGAGCCTGATCTCAGGACCACAGCGGCCTCTGCTGTGGAGATGGCGCCCCCCTGGTGGACTGGGTCCCCTTCAGGCGGTGGCTTTGGCTGTCACAGGCAGTGCTGCCAGAGGGCAGGGACACCTGGCATGGGAGGCTCCCCTGGGGGGGTGACTGGAGTTCCCAGGTCTCCAGGGATGGCTGCCAGGCGCGACAGAGCCTCTGCGTTTTGTCATTGCAGGCATCACCCGCGCCAGGGCCCCCTGCGTCCGAGCTGCCCACGCTCTACAGGACTGAGGACTATGTTCCCGTGGACGCCCGGGAGGCGGAGCGCCAATCCCGCTGAGCCTGTCACAGTCCCCCCGAGGGGGTGAGGCTGGGTCCCAGCACTTAGGTTTCCTCTGCTTTTGTTGTTATTGATTTTTTGCATTTCTCCCTGAGGGGCCTGGGGCAGCCATGTCTCGGTGGCAAGGGTGTCGCCTGCTGCCTGCTATTTTAAGGGATGAGGTGCTGGGTGGGGCAGGCTGTGCCGGGAACCGTGGGCTGCAGTGCGGGCATGTGGCCTGCAGACCCCATGTCCCTGGCCCTACCCGGCATCCCAGAAAGGTGTGGGCGCTCACTTGTGGTCAGCTGGGAGGACAGTGGGGATGTCAGTTTCTTTGTCGCCCCTGTGAATTTTCTTGGAAGCTGCCCCTGCGCCTCACCCTCGAGGCCTGTCGCAGTCGCTAGCTCTAAGCCCCTGGCTGAGGGGAGGCTGCAGAACCAGAGGCCAGGGGACGGCCAGGCCCCTGAAGCTGCGTTTCTTTTCCTTTCTTCAAAAGACAGCTTCCTGCTGTTGTCTGAGTTCTCCAGGTTCTGAAATCCTCAGGGCCCAGCAGACACCGCACCCCTCACACTGCAGTGCAGAGTCAGAATGCCAAGGAAGTGTGAATCTGACAAGATGGCCCTGGACAAGCAGGAACGAGTTGGGTGGTGCTAATGTTTGGGAAATCTCTGGAATTAAAAGATAGAGGTGGGTCCTGTGTTTCAGGAAGAGTCAACATTTTTCTCTTGGGACCACCTTTATGGAAGCATAACACACATTATAGAAAGGGGCCCCTGTGCCAGGCACTGTGGTGCAGGCCTGTACTCTCAGCGACTTGGGAGGCTGAGGCAGGAGGATCACAAGTTCAAGGCCAGCCTCAGCAAATTATCAAGACCCAGTCTCTAAACAGTCTCTAAATAAAAAAATAAAAAGGGCTGGGGATGTGGCTCAGTGGTTAAGCATCTCTGGGTTGCACACACCCACCCACCCACACACACACACATACACACGAGAAAAAAGAACAAGGCACCTGAGTGTGGAGCACTAGCTGCCCACACGTGGAACACATTTGTGCAGCCCAGCCAATGCTGCCAGCACCCAGAGCCCCCTGGGGCCCCTTCCTGAAAGTGCTCCCTGCAGGCTGGGTGTCCTCCTGTGCTGGCCTGGAGGCTGGAGGGCACATGCACCCAGCAAGTTGGCTTTGTCACTGGACCTGGATCTGCAGGACTGTCCCTGCTGCCCCGGGTGGCTGCAGTGGCCATGTATGCACTCTCCGCACCCCATCTGCCCAGGGACAGTGGATTGGATGGGAAGCTAATGTTTCAGACAAGCAGTTAGACACCACTCTCGAAGGCTAAGTACAGACACCAGCCTTCTTTCCCCTTCCAGGGCCTGACCCAGGGACCAGGGAGGGCTGGAAGGGATGCCATGTGACTGAGCCATAGCAGTAGAAGGTCCTAAAACAGAGACGGGCAGGGCCTGGCAGGAGGGGATCCTGCGGGTGGCGCCTTGCTCTGTGCGCAGCTCAGCGGTTGGCCCGAGCCTGGCTGCTTCCTTCCTGGCCACAGCCTCCTCTTCAGGAAGACCCATGATAGTGGCTCCTGCCCGCTGGCTGTGTGTGCTCGCCCAGCGCCAGCAAGGGTGGCTGTTGTGGTCAGTGGGCGCGGCAGCGAGGACTGTGTGCTGTTTCTCAGGTGAGCAGTGGCACCCAAGGGTCTCAACAGCGAGTGGCTTAGGGACTGCCCTTAAAGGCCACAGAACAAGTAGTGGAAGGGTGAGGTGCTAAGATGCACCAGTTTTCCCGGAGTCCCCGAGGACTTTCCGCAGTCAGCGAGGAGGGTGAGGTCACGTGAGAACGTCTGTGTGGAAGAGGCCACCAATGACCTGAGGTGGCTGTTCCAGTTTCCTGGTGTTGAATGGCAAAAGGACGCCTGGGGAGAGGGAAGCCAGGACATGGAGCCCGCCAGGAATCCCAGCCCAGTCCCTCCAGCTCCAGGGGCCCTGGCCTGGTGCAGGCCCCTGGTGTGTCCACTGTCAAGTGAGTGGAGTCCTTGACTGCCCACTTCCACAGGCCCCCTCCCAGAGCAAGGGCCATTGCAGCCCGGGACAGGTGACTTTGTTTGTGGCTCTTCCTGCACAAGATCACCAGTAGAAAGGTCACTGCAGATTTTCACAAGAGCAAGGCTCCTGGGTCAGCCACCTGTCCACCCTCCTAGGGTGTGGACTTCATGTCCACCCAAGTAAGAGGTGTCCGGAAGGCCGCTCACAGGGTCGGATCTGGTGGACAGAAATGTGGGGTTGGCTCTGAACTGTTTTAGAGTGTTTTTCTGCTGGGACAACTGGATAACCATCTGGAAAAAATAAAGTGAGCTCCGCACCTTACTCAGCACGGCTGGCACAGTTCCAGAATCCCAAATGGATCCAGGAGCTGAATGTATAAAAGGCATCTAATTAGGAAGTAGGCAGATACACTGGAGAGGGGACAAAACCCAGAAGCCATAAAGGAGAAAATCTTGATTATACGTATAAAATCAAAACTTTTGCCTAGCAACACAAAAAGAAAACAACCAAATAAATCCACATAGAAAACAACAAAAATACCCAGTAAAATTTAAGACAAATGACAAATTGGGAAAAATGTTTGCAACTCAGTTGTAAAGGAATAATCTCCCTAATATGTAAATAGCACTTAGAGATAAATAAGAAAAAATGGGCAAAGGGTATGAACAAGCATTTCATAGAAAAGAAAATGTAGGTGTTTAAACATGAAAAGACACTCAACCTCAATGTATTCCAGTAAGTAGGAGAGAATATTGGAACTACTCTGAGGGGATGTGGGTGCAGCTCAGTGGTACAGTGCTTGCCTAGCCCGTGCAAGGCCCCCCATGGGTTTGTTTCCCAGTCCTGCCAAAAAGGAAAAAAAATAATTATTTTTCTGGAAATTTCTTCACATATCAGGTTGCATTAGAATCTTTAATGAATGACACTGCTGGTAAACTTTTAGACAAACATGCTTTCTTAGGCCTCAATGCTGGGACACCATTCTCCTATCAAAATAAGATGTGTACTCAGACCCAGTACCTGCAGCTGTCAGAACCCAGCTTCTACTGAGAAAGACATGATAAAGCATGACGATGGCCCCTGCATTGAAACAGCACACGACTGGGCAGAACTCGAGCATTCCTCAGGCGTTGGCTTTGCATGTCCCCACTGTGGAACAGGAGCAGGTTGTAAAGACGGATCGATCGGGAGTTCTTGTGAGTCGGCATGGAGACGTCACCAAGATATGAAAGCCAAATGCAGAGAAATGTCCATAATATGCTACCATCTGTGCAAAAATGAGAGGCATGAAAATTCTCAGGATAAATAAAAACTGGAGAACAGGGCATGTGGGGCGAGAGTGTCTTTCCACTGTACTTCTTTTTCCCTTTGGTGTTTACCTATTGAGAAAATCCCCTTAAGACCCACTGCCAGCCGCTGGAAATCAGGACAGCCATGGAAACAAGTGGCTCCTCCTCTTCTGACACTTGGGGCGTCTGGCAGCCCTGGGCTCATGTGGCAGCAAGGAGCTGGAGCCTCTGAGGGGCTGAGACCCTGAGAGCCAGAGACCCCGGGCTTGGGGACTTCCAAGGATATGGGTGGCGAGGAGATGCCTGCGGGTGGCATGTCCATGGTGGGGGATGGCAGCTGCACTGCAGCTCCAGCCATTGGCAGTCTAGGCCACCTCTGTGCCCAGCTCCCAAGTCCCCAGGGATAGGTGGGTCCCATCATAGAGGTGCCTGCTGTCAAGGCTCTTCCTCTGGGGGATGGGAACCAAACCAGACCTACAAGAGGGCTCCACAGCAACAGCCCTCAAGACCGGAGGCAAACCGCGCAGCCGCAGAGGCAGCAACCTAGAAAAGGACCATACACCTGACCAGGCAGATTTCTCCCAGGAATGCAAGGTTGGCTGGTTTAACGTTTGAAAAATTAGTATAACAGACAATAAAGGACAGAGCACTTGATCATCTCAGTGGATGAGCATAAAAGCTGACCAAGATCCTGTCTCTAGTCCTGAGAAAGCTCTCCTGGAAAGGGGTTACGTCTGGGCAGACACCTTTCCCCATTCTGTTACAGGGTTCCGCAGGCCCCTGGACATGTTTCGTGGGCCTACGCAGCTCCAGATCTCTCCCTACCCATCTGCAGCAGCAGCCCTTGGCCTGGTCAGGCACGCAGGCATCCTGGGCTGGGGGACCTCAGGGAGTTCTGATTGCAGGCAGCTGTCACAGAACCTCCCTGGGAAAGCACTGAGAGTTGGATGGGCAATTGTCAACTGATGGGTGGAGGCAGTGGGTCTGTGGGTCTCCTAGGTTTGCTGGGACTTCTGGTGCAGGGTGAGACTGGTGGCTTCCTGTGGGGGAGGAGTTAGGGAAAACGTAGGGGACATGTATTTGTCAGGATGAACACACGGTTCCTCTGAAGAACCGAACCAGCAAAGCCTGTCTCACCTTGCCCACTGGGAGGATCTTGCCAATTCTTCTAGAAGACTCTCTGTTATGGATTTTACAGGAAGTCATCTTCCTGGAGCCAGGTCAGGGGCCCAAGAGCAGAGGTGGAAGAGTGGCCCAGGAGCATGGTGGTGTCCCCAGGAGCCCACGGCTGCTGTAGCAGTGACCTCCAGGGGCAGGAGTTCTTGGGGTAGGCCAGAGCATCCAGGACACGTTGGGATGCTACTTTGCACAGCCAACAATGTGTTCTACACAGAAGCACCAGGGCCAGTGCCGTCACGTGGCCCTGTGCTTTAGAATCAGCTGGGCAGCACCCCAGACCAATTATGTCAGACCTCTGGAGGGAGGTGACTTCAAGCTGCAGCTGGGGCTGGGTCCATTTTCAGGGATACCAGTGGAGAGGTTTCCCAGGACCAGCCCCCCTTCCCCTCTGGTTCACCTGGGACACAGGTTCCCTTTAAGAAGTGTCCTGTCCTCACCATCCCTCCCATGCCTTCTTGAGTGCAGCAGGAAGTTGGATTTGAACTGGTTTCTGGTTTGGGTTGAGGGGATCCATCTCAGCTGCTGGGTGTCAGAGCAGCCTTGTGCCTGGCCAAGGAGCTGGTGAAGCGAGCAGGTAACCTCTGCTAAAGAAAGCAGATGTCCCTGGAAAAGCACCTGGCGCCTGAGGCCAGGCTGGGTTAGGAACTGTCTCTCAACTCTCAGGTCAGTGCCCCCAGCATGTGGGAGGTGACAAGAGGCACACCAAGACCAAGCTGCTGATTCAGCTGACGAGTCTCACGTGGCGCTGTGCCCAGGATCCAGCTCCGAGTTTCCCTCAACAAACAGCAAGTCTCAGCCTACAGCTGAGACTGTCCTTAGTTTTATCTTCATTAATGGCAAACTGTGCTGGCTCTCCTCTTCTGTAGCGGGTTTCCGTCATTTAAAAAGCGGGGACAGAGCAGCTGCTGAACTGATGTGGCAGAAATGACAATGCTGGCTGTGGCCTTGGGGATCCTGGTCCCAGACGGCACCAGGTGGCACCTTCCCCAAGCCTTCAGGTCAGCACCTGAACCCTGAGGGGTTAATTCCTCTGCAGGGTCGCCGTCTTCTGTGAGGGCTGGGGCAAGGCAGGCTGTTCCAGTGCCCAGCGAGTCCCAGGCATGGCTGCTGCGAGGTTCTGAAGACGTGTTCAGTACACATGGGTTCTGGTGGGTCTAGGCAGGTGGTGGTCCAGCCCTTGCTCAGAGGCCCTCCCCAGCAACAGGTGCTCTCCTCCTGGAGACGCCAACACAGCTTCGCCTGCCACAGAGCGTCGCCAGGCAGGTCCGCAGCTGTCCTCTTCTTGCTCCCAGACGCTGCCTGGCGCACACAGCGGTCCCAGCCTGCACACTGGGAAAGCCGTTTGTTCCCAACTGCTTTATCAGTCTTCTTTAAAAGGGCTCCAGTCTGCTGTCAGGAGGTCCATTTCACGTCACTTACAGTAACAAGACTAAAGGTACAGCAAGACTTTTATTGCAAAAAAACAGTCGAGGTTTACATGGCCTTAGGCCTTAAGGCCAGATGGTGGCCTGGAGCGGGAAAGGACAGGAACACTGTATTCTGAACACAACACAAACACACAAGGAAACTACAACAGTGGGGAATTCTGCCCGATTCCATTCAGTGCCTCTGTTCTGGCACGGACCACGGACCTTCCTGCTGGGTCCTCGTCTTGGACAGGGCATTTGAAAGCAGGACTTGAGGATTTTCAGGTGGTAATTTTGACTACATGCAACTTTCATCTCAGACATTGACTTCTGAGCACAAGCCCACCGAAGTCGTGGGATTTCAAGTCCCACTGGGTACTCAGTATTCAGGCTGTAGCAGGCTGATGGTGCAGTAGCAGCATGCAGACAATCACCACAAAGCGGCTGTCCTGTGCCACAAGTTTGGATTTGATTTTGAGCCAAACTCCCAGCAGACTGCTTGATGAGCCCAGGGTATCGGCTGCAATGGTCTCTCCTGGTGACCAGTTGGTGATTGTCATGTTGGAAATATCACCTCAGGATAATGAGAGCAGACTTTTCCTTCCTGTGGTCTTTTTAGAGATTTGTCCGGGTGAGATGTCCATGTCAACATTTAGGTGAGCCAATCTTGCAACCAACCCTTACCATCTTGGTGAGCCGCGGGGTGGTTAAGAAACGCGGGGCACAGCAGGTAGAAAACCCAGTGCCTCACTTTGCTTTATAAAGCTGACACAGTGCGTTCTATTTAACTTCATTAGGTATAGATTCTCCATCATGCAGGCTAAGAGGCACAGTCACATGGAAATGACCTTGGGCCCTATCCTGAGAGGTCAGAGCTGGCAGTTTGAGATGTAAGTATAGGAAGACTCCTCAGCACCGCAGCCACCACCTGGCCAGCAGCAGTGGGTGACAACTAGTCAAGTGTTTTAGATGAGGCATTTCAGTCTTTAACAGAGGGGTTTTGAAAAGCAGACCTTTATTTGGTCCATTTCTGAAATGGGCACCTTAGTAAATGGGCAGGCATTTGGATCACATAGGCACAATCACAGGCAGTTAGAGGGACAAGTCCATTTCTACTCAGATCTTAAGAGGGGACCCAAAGATGTTGGATATACTCCTCCCCATACCGGCCCAATGACACAGAACCAAAGATGGGATTTTAAATAAACTGGTTTGTGCTGAAGAGGGAGGGAAACCATAGTCCTGAGTCTGACTCTGGGACTCATTGCTACAAGAAAATTTGAAGTGCAAAAAAGCAAAGCTCTCTGGGATGAGTAATTAGGTTTCTTTATTAGAAATCTGCAGAATTGTTCTGCCTACAGTTCCAGGTATTCTAATTGCAAGGTGGTTTTAAAATTAAATGATTACCAGATTATTCCAAAAACAAACAGCCGCAACAACATTCTTTTAAATGGCTTTTATTGAGACAACTTTTAGGGCTTCTGCAACAATTCCAGTTGGGAGTCTGTTTATTTTCAACTTTTTAAGTGGCTGAAACCATTCTCTCAGTGGCAGAAGCCCCTTCCACCACCAAAGCAAAGAGGCAGCCTCATCTGCTCAATGTCCAACCAGCAGAGACCCTGGGCCACTCACACCCATGCTACTGATCAAGTGTCTAGTTCTGCATGCAGGACACCCACCCAGTATCAGTTCTTCCCACGTTTAAATCAGGCAGATTTAAATCAACATGAGATGGCTTCAATTCAGCTGCTATTTCTGACTTGGTAATCTAAAGCACCTTAAATTTTGGGGCTACCCTGCCCTCAATGTTGGCTGCACACAATTTTCTAACATAGGCGGTAAAACAGATCTAGGAATTCCGTGCTGGCCCCACAAACCCTACATGCTTTAGTTCACTCTTAAACTTCTGCCCGCATTGTTTTTGAGAAGCATTAATAATCTTTAGGGAGCATCTCAGGCAACAAGAATACTTCTTGGGAGAGAGTGTTAGAAAGTTATGGAAGTCATACTTTAGACCTCTTTAAGTCAATGTCCCCAGGGGTGACCGACTTGCCACGATATGGACTAGAGCATCCCATCGTTTTTGCAAGGATGGAAATGCTGAACTAGTCCTGCTCTTAGCCCAAGTTGCTCTGGAGAATCTGCACAGCAAACATACCAGCTCTCTGCACCTCAAGGCCCTGAATGTGGCTCTCCAAAGCCTGTTAAGAGTCAAAGGCCTGTTTAGCACAACTGTTCCCATGATGAAGTGAAAAGTAACACTTCATTCGTTTAGAAGAAAAAACTAATTGGGCATTAAGATTCTGCTTGCAGATTAATGCCAATTTTTGCTTACATCCTTTTGTGACATTCATATATGTGTGTGTATGTGTGTGTGTGTGTGAGCACAGGCTTTGTCCCTTAACAAAAGGGGAACTGAAGAACTAACAGGTGTTTATACTTTTACAGCTAAAAACACAAAACCAAAATAATCTGTAACAAGTGCCTTGAGAGAAAGCATTCTCTGTGTAAATGGCAGATCTCAGTTTTCCACAAGTTTCCCTGGTGAATGTGGCTTCTGTCTCTGATGAAAGAGTGCCATAGCATCAAATGGCACAATATATAATGGACACACAGGTCTGTTGTGGTAATAAAGCAAATATTTACATTAAGCACAATACAGCAATTTATTTAGATGCTTAAAATGAATACAAAGGGAAAAAAAAGATCACAAAATTATACATACTACAACAGTGTGTCATATATTAGATGGTATAAATGAACGCACCAGGGTGGTGCTTAACTAAAGATAAACTAAATATCCAAAAGGCAGCACTCATTGGTCTGCTGCTGTAACACAACACACTTTTATACAGATCTAAAAGGTGTCAAAATTAGTAGCTGCAAAGTCAATTCTTGATGTGATTTTTAGCTTAAAAGGTTTCAGAAACAGATCTGAAATACCAGTTTTTGTTTTTGACAGCTGTAATGTCAAGGATATTCAGAACAAGAAAAATTCTATAATACAAGAGAGTCCAGATATATATCTTACGTGGCTGGCCTCTGTTGCAAGATTGTACAAGGTTATGTGCAAAAACTAAGTCTGTCCAAAGGTCCATACTAGCGCAGGTTCAAGCTTTTGCTAGGTAAACTAGATATAGCATTTATTACACAGCAAGGGCAACACTAAAAAAAAGAAACAAATCTATGATGGGGCACACAATAACAATATCATAAGCATCACTTGAATAGGTCTAAAAGACTGTACAAATATACATTTCAACTATTCAGAATGAATACATGAAAAAAAAAAAAAATCCAATTTCCCCAAGTCTACTGTACACATGAGACTGGTAGCTTGTATGTTGGCCCTACACGACCATGTGAATCAGGTAACGCTTCTCAAGGACATCCAACCAAACATTGTACAGAGGGAAAGGAATATTGAAAGGCAGATAAAAGAAACCTCTGCTTTTCCTCGTGTGCGTTCGTGAGCCACCAGCTTAGGGTTTTTCACATTACCGTGTCTGTCAGAGAAGGTTCCGAAGCCGAGATCAGCCAAACGTGCCATAGACTTAGAAACGACCAGTGGGACTGCAGTGGCCATGTGTCCCCACAGCCTTCTGACCAGTCCTCCCAAAGCAGTACCAGTTAAAGAGCTTTGCAGTCAGACTGAAAGAGAGTTCCTGCCGCTGCAGCGTGTCCCCAATGTGGCCTCCCAGGCGCTCACGCCTGCTGGCTGCTCAGTTTAACTCCGGTTAAGCTGCCGTGCATTGGCTCAGCTACTCCATCAGTCATGTTGTCAAACTGCTCCCCATCCTCACTGTCAATTGTGCTATTCTGCCACTCAATTTGGGGGTTAGGTAAGCGCTCACTGTTCTCTGGTGTGTTCTTCCACTGTGACTGGTCCTTGGACCAAAACCCTTCCACTTTTCCATAGGAACTATTCTTCCACTTCAACTGCTCTCTGTCACCTTGCACGGGAGCCTTTTTTTTGGCAGCTGGCTTACTGCTCCTGGCATCTTCACTCTGGGAAGATTCATCAGACCAGGTTCCTGGTTTCACCTCACAAGTGTTATCCTCAAAGTCCGACAACTGTTGGGAGCCAGGCCCACTCTCAGAGGGCGAGGCCCCGTCCTTCCACTCAACCACGTCGTCTTGGTCAACCTCGCTGTCAGAGGCGTCCTGCATGAGTTTGGCTGGCTCCTCAGTCAAATGAACAGTTTCATATTTTGAACCATCCTCCTCTTTTTGGTCTAGCTTCTCATCAGATTCTAAAGCATCCTCAGGAATTATCTTCGGTACATGCTCCTCTGGGTTATCATTAGGGATTTTAGGCTCAACTTCAAACACAGGATCAAAAGGGCTGCCACTTCTATTGGAGTCTTCTTCTAAATTTTCAAAACTATCTGAGGAACTGTCATCCTCCTTCCCAAGGTTAAGCTTTTTGTCAACAGTCTTACTAACATTGACTCTGGAATCCTTCTCATCATGATTTTCAAACAGCCATTCCGCGTCAAAATCCATCTCATGTTTGACTTTATTTAATTCTTTCATGTTAAATCCAAGCAACACCCCAGGCTTGTACTTTTCACAATCACGAACACACTTCTTCCGTTTGTTACTAAAATGGGACGCAATGTCGCTCTTCCACAACCACAAGCTGGCTGCCAACTTCTCAATTTCTCTCCTGGTGGGATAGGGCTGTTTGTTGAAATACTTTGTTAGAAAGCTTTTTCTGGCTTCATAGGAATCATCTTCGTGACCCTTGGGGTCTAAAGCTAAAACGACAGGCTCTTCAGGCTTCTCTTCAAAGCAGCCGGGTGAATCACTGTCATCATCCAACTTTCGTTTTTTCAGCAAGGGAAACTCCATTTGCTCATAGGTGCGCTTCACAGGTGCCAGGCCTGGAGACTGATTAAGCCGAGAGGGTGCGTTCGTCTTATCCTGGCCGTTCTGGGTCTTTCCGACACCCCTGCAGTGCACCAGATGTAGAGTGATAGTTGAGGCGGTCATGTTGCTGGTATACACACCCAGGCAGTGGATGCATTTGTAGGTGAGCTTTTTCTCCACTGGATGAACCGTCTGAATAACCTGGTGCCTCTCTCGTAAATGATGTGCAAGTGCATCAGATATGGGTCCTTTCAGGATTGAAAAGCAAAGAGGGCAAAGGGTTTTTCCAACATCTTTCTTATAGGGCACTGCAGCTTGAGGTGAACTTTTGACAGGGATATCTGCCTTTTCCTGAACTTTTGGTTGTGGCTTTGGAGGAACTGGAGGGTTATTCTGGGCATGGTAAGCAACAGATTCAGCGGGGGCATCCCTTAGGTTATAGGTGGTTACCAGGAGATGGATGTTAGTGTGACTTCCTTGCTGCAATGTCAAATCAAAACTCAAAGTAGAATCCGTTTTAGGTCCCATCTCTTCGTCTATGTGAACCATTCGCATGTGTGCAGCCATCTTTTCCACATCATTGAAAGTTGACCGGCAGTATGGACAAGATAGACCATGAATTAACATATGGTTGAGCAAGGTGTCTGTGGGCAAATAGCGATTACAGTAGAGGCATTTGCTAGTAAAATTGTGTATCTTCATAATGTAGTTGGCCACTGCTGGGACTTTCTCAGCTTTATGTTCTTTTTCGAAGTGCACACTATAGACATTTTCAGGAAAAAGCTCATTACAGATTGTACAAATTTTCCACTTTTGAGTTGCAGAAGTATTGGCCGGGGGGGGACCTGTGGCAGCTGCAGGAGGTTTGGAACTGGACTGACCTAATACTCTGGAGGCCTGGGACTGGGAGAGGGAAGGAGACTTTAACTGGCCTGATGAGAGAGAAGAGGCATTAGCGGCCTGTAGGGAGTATCTTGCTGGTGCCTGGGACCTCTGCTCTGTCCCAAGGCCATAAGATCTTCCATTTCCACTTGGGAGTAACTGTTTCACAGACTGAGACTGCTGAGGGATGGAAACTGGTGCATTGCCACCTAGACCCAGTCTCATTGATTGACCAACGCCGTAGCCCTGGCCTACAGACTTGACTCCATAGTTATTCTGCTGCAGGTGAACATTGGACATCATGTTGACTCCTGTGGAATTTAAGTTAGGCTTTGGTATTGACAGTCGATTCACCATCTGCTGTGATGGTAAAGACCGGACATTTCCAGAAGCAAGGGCACCAATTCTTGGTGGGAGTCCCATGCCCTTTTTCTCTTGAGGTTTGGGAGCAATTAGCATCAAGGGTTTGGATCGGGGAACCACCACATTTGTGTGTCCGATCATGGCAGTGACCTGATAGCCTATGCGTTCGTGGTCTTCGATGACATGTTGTACCAAAGCTTCATAGGACTTTGGCATAAAAAGGCATCGCTTGCAGTGAATACTACACTCTTCCCGGGCACTTGAGCCTAAGGGGACTGCACCATTGAGAGACTTTTCTCCTGCCTTTGCTATGTACGGTGCTGCCACATGCTGAAAATGTTCCCTGTAAATGTGCTTCCTAACTATTTCATAAAGAGGATCTCGGTAAGTGCACTTCTTACAGTAATAAACAGCTTGCTCTACACTGTCAGCCTGCTTAGGTTTAAGGCCATCGTTTTTGTTTTTATCTTTGAAAGTGCTGAGGCTGCTACTTGGTGCGCTGGCGTTTGGAGCATGAAAAATTTTAATGTGTGTTTCCAAAGTCTTTTTGTCTGCATTGAAGGTACAGTAGGGGCAATTAAGGAGAATTCTATTTTCAAAGTCTTCACTATGAACATTCCGGAAATGACTTTTGTAGGCAGAAAAGAATTTTGAGGAAAAGGGACAAGCACTGCAGCAAAAAGGTTTTGTCCGATAGTCCTAAAGAAAACAGAAACTGGAATCAGAATGCCAGTTCAGGTAGGCAAAAAACAAGATAACTTGCTACTTTTAGAATAACAACTCTTAATGCACCGATTTCAGCATGGTTGATTTCCTCTTGCAGAATAAATTTATGAAAGAGATACTCATATAAAAAAGCTATTTTAAACCAGATATTTTAATTTGTGTCCCTACGTGTAAATTAAAAAACTCAACACCAAGTTCTTCCTCACTGTTTAGAAAAGACCAGAGTCATATTTATTGGTTTCTGACAAAACAAAGACAAATGGCTTCAATATAAACATTTTACAGTTACCAATAATCATGAGTTGAGTGCAGTGGTACATGTAATCCCAGAGGTTACAGACCCAGAGGCTCAGGAGGCTGAGGCTGGAGGATTTCCAAGTTCAAGGCCAGCCTCAGCAATTTAGTGAGGTTTTAACCAATTCAGTGAGATCCTACCTTAACATAATAAAAAATAAAAAGGACTAGGGATGTAGCTCAGTGATAAAGTACTTCAGGGTTCAATTCTTAGTACCAAAATAAACAAACAAATAAATGAACAAAACAAACCATGAAATCATCCTCAGTTTGTAAATCAGGAACTTTTAGGGACTTCAGATTTATGATATAGTAAAATTCAGGGCTCAGAATATTTAATGCAATTAAGACAATTTACAAAAAAATATTTTTAGTTGTAGGTGAACACAATATCTTTATTTATTTATTTTTTAAAAGGTGGTGCTGAGGATCATCTAACCCAATGCCTCACACATGTAGGCAAGCTCCCTACCTCTGAGCCACAACCCAGCCCTGCAATCAGACTTTTCTAAGAGATAAAGATATATCATTTTTAAAGTATACTATAGTATTCACACTTCACTGCTAATTAAAAAAGCTACTGATTTGTAAAGTCAGCTTTTTTCTATAAGTTTTGCTATTCTTTTTCAAGTAGGAGTAGCTTTAAAAGGGTTAACGAAGTGACAGCTGCTTTAACTCAAATTAATTAAATAAAAATGTCCTATAGACTGTGAAGGCTGCCTGATGTTATGCATTAATGCATATGGATCACACTGATATCAAATGATGATATGACTATATCATATAATTCTGATATCATATGACTATTTCAGAATTATGACAGTTAACACTTATATAGTTAAGTGCTCCTAAATGGAGACAGGGAAACATGCTCAAGGAGAGGTTGTTTCTCCCTAGAAACCTGCTTTTTTTCAGAGGCCACCTTGAACCAAAATGAGATTCTCTGGTTTTCCTCAAGACTCAACTCTTCTCTAGAATTAGTCTGTGAAACTCTGATTCATAAAGCTGACGTATGGCGTGCCCACCTAGAAAGCTCTCCACGAGAAGACTACTGGTTAATACCTTTCCCTAGGATATGAGTAAGAAAGAACCACCTAAACACCTGTGTTAGAGTCTGAAAGGATGAACTCCCTGTTGAGTATGTTCCACCAGATGAACAATCACTAGTGCAGGGTTAGAACTTTTAATTTGAATTGACAATCATTTTTTCCTATGGATAAACAAACACCGTCTATAACTCCCTCTTTCTTATTTCTTTCATTTATCTGTGATTGTTGGCACCACAATTATTGTTTTTAATGCCAATTTACAAAAAGTTAAATATCACTGTGTCACTGCCACACTACAGTCACCTACCCCACCCTCTCAGAAACTGGGTGCCACTAACAGACAAATAAGAAAACCTTAATAGAAGAGTATGACCTTCCTTCTCTAGAAAACATAAAGATGGCAACACAGACAAGATAAACAGACTGATAGAGAAAACATTTCAGAAACAAAAGTATCAAGGCACTTGTAAAAGGGCAGTCTGCTACACCTCAGGCCTTCAAACTTTTTAAAAACAAAATCTTCTTTTGTTCTTTCACTTGGAAGTTCAGTCCAGTGACAAAAAGACAAAAAGTTCTTACTTTTCTCTACCACTTAGGAAAATACACAGTTTTGCCATCTTCCATGTTAGGTTATTATCCATCAACACTGCATGACTGTGAAAGGCCTAGAGCCAAAACTGGGGTGTACCAAGGATTACTGCCATTTGGGGAAGTCTTTTGTGCCACTTACCTGGTTTTTTGTAAGTGAAGGGTCCCACAGTCCTACATCTTCCCATGTAGTGTTTTTCAAATAAAAGTCATTAGGTTCAAACTGCTTAAAATCCTAGAAAACAGTGAAAGAAGTTTACAAGAACATAGTGGCATCAACTTTACATTTACATGTAAATCCTACCTCTTAGCCAGGGTTGGGGAGAAGCACAACAGGAAAACCAACCCCAAGACTTAAACCAGGAATCTCTTATGATTTACAGAAAAGCGTATGGCATTAAACATTTTATAGCTACATTCCCCTAGTGGTCAGCCAGGCTTCCAGTGAAACTGATGGAAGTTCTATTTAAGTAAAAAATCCAGTCATATGTCAAAACCAGTAGAGCACCATGGCTCATCAAGGGTAGTACTGGAGGGGGTCTCTGATGGGTCAAAAGGGCCAACAAATGTTCACTAATAGCTCTGCAGGTGCGATATTCTGGTTCTGTGGGGGGAAAAAAAGATATTTTGGGGGATGGAGTGGGAGATCAATCAGGAAGAAAACTCAGGACTTTTAAACCCAAAAAGGAGGAAAGAAAGCTATTCAAAGATAGTAAGCAATGTGATGTTACATTTGTAGTCTTCTGTCAAAAAACTAAATCCCCCCAACCCCTACCCCCCGCCCCCACAAGATAAAAAAATCTTAGGATAAAAATCCCCTTGCTTCTAAATGGTTCACAGTTTGGGGTGGAAAAATCAAGTACATGCAAATTCCAGAGTATATAATGTATATAGTAACAGGAGGAACAAATCAAACATAGGATAGAAAAGGTACCTTAATATTTGCATTATTTATTTCTGTGAAGATGACCCCACGGAGAGCAGAGTTGAATGGACTGTTTTATCTGGGTCGATCTACCTGAACTTGAGCGGTTGAAGAGGGGCTACTTCCACACTGGGGACCACACAACTAGAGAAGCCCACTTTTGAGAAGCTTCAGTCTCCACAATATGCCCCTGGAGTATTATTAGTGGGATTCAGGAAAAGAAAACTTGTTCTGTGAATGAATTGCTTTTATACTCCCAATTTTATTCAAACATGTTCCAAGCACCTCATGTATGCCAAGCACTGTGTAGGTGCTGGGGATAAACCGACTAACAAGGTGGTTATGGCCCCTGGCCAGGTGAAACTTACAGGTTAGTGGGGAAAACAGCTTGAAACATTTCTTTTCAATCAGAGCTTCTGACCAATTAACCATAAGATTTGGAGCAATGAGAACTGGAAAAGGAGGAGACATTATACTGGTATCTCACTGGGCTGTATAAAGCTCACAGAATAAAAAGGCTAGAAAAACAGTTTGTAAAGGCCAAACTGTTAACAAGGGGAAGAAAATAGTCTCTGATGGGTCAAAAGGGCCAACAAATGCTCAAATCCTAAGGAAAGAGACGACAAGCACCCAAACAACCATGCCTCAACAATCAGAAGGTCACCAGAACATTCAGGCCTATCAGAATGAGAACAGGCTCGAGTCTACAGCCCCCTTCCTCAGCTGCTCCCCTCCTCAGACTGCAAACTGTAGATAAGAATTCCTATGCTCCCCCTCTACCAAAGGTGGTGTTTGTTTTGAGGACTAAATTCATAGACAATCTTAAAGTACATAGTGCAACTGTCTGACATGCTCCAGCCCTCCATGACAGCTGTGTCTGCTTCAGGATGCAAAGATCAAAGAGCCCATTTTAGGGACAAAGGAACAAGTTATGCTTAGAGTTTTGGCGAAGCTAATGCTATGGTTAGAATTCAGAATCACACCTAACATTTAGCGATCCTGACCATTGACACAAAGTAATGGATCAGAAGTGGAGTCATGTTAAAATTAAAAAAACGGCATGCTACTTACTTCTATATGTTCTTTACAGTATTCCAACCCAATGTCACTAAGTATTTTTTTCACAGTTTTCCGGGCTTTTCTTAAACTGCCAAGATTGTTGACAGGAAGTTGGAACATAGTTTCTATTGGAAAAAAAAATTTAAGTCAAAGTCAAAACATGTACAACTTGTAATATTTACTAATCCACTGATGATAGACTCCCAAACCCTGGCTCCATCTCACAAAAAAGGTGAGTAGATATCCTTATCTGGTATTGTTTGAATACTTAAAGCAGGCAGGCAAAAATAAGAGCTCTTATTTTTCCTATTTTTAATTTGAGATGGGGCTTTGCAATGCTGCCCAGGCTGGCTCAGAACTCACGCTCCTCCTGCCTCAACCTCCCAAGTAGCTGGGATCATAGGTGTGCGCCACCACACCTGGCAGATGTTCTCTATTTTTTGACAGGATATTTTATGCTACAGATTGACTTCTGAGTCTACTCTGGCACAACTCTGATTAGGCTTTAAAAAACCATTCCAGTGATGATCTTAAAGTTGAGAATTAGGAAAATTATACCAACCAATTATTTTAAAATCAAGTATGAGTGCTTTTCTCCTTGTGATGTTGAACCTCTGAAAATAGAAAGTGCTCAGCATTTCAGCATGATTACCACACAATTGTGTCATGAAAAAAAAGGTTTTTGTGGTTTGGGAACTGTCCTGTAGTTTCTGTGTATTCCCCAAACTAAAGACACCAACAGCTGTGTGACTCACTCCTGAGCTGGCAACACACCTGGACAAAGGCACTCACTATGGCCACTGAATGAATGTTGAGATGGGGAAAGAAAAGGATGAGGGCTGTAGGCTAACTTAGGGCATCCTTTGGAGAAAACCAAAAGCCTGTATGTAAGGGAATTGAGAAATTGTTTGTCCTAGTTCATTTTATCAGAAATCTAGATCCATTTTCCCAAGTTTCTTAAAAACCAAGATTTGTGTTTAATAATAAAATAAAATTAGTAAAATTTAGGCACTTGAAAGTGTGTATATTTTCCAAAGTGACCATAAAACTTTCATAAAGTCTGGCAAGAATTTGTCATCAATTTAATAATCCAAATCCAAAGCAATTTTGCAGAATAAAATAGCTCTAAGAGCAAAACCAGCAAAAACAAATGCCAAGACACCAGAAATTCAAATTTAATATATGCAAATCTGGCCTTCTAATTAATAAAGGCTGTTAGGCTATAATACCACTACCATTTGTAAACTGCAAGTCAACTAATCCAACTGTAATATCATGTTACTTCATTTATTAGTCTACTCCAAAAATCAACATTAAACTATGAAAAATGGAAGGGAGGGGTGGAACCTACCAAAACAACTCCCAGAAATTCTGAATTTGGATATCTTACTAACACTTAGAAGTCTGAAAATATCCTATATACAGCACTAAAAGTTTAACTGAACCCCAAAGAGAAAAGCATTAATTGAAACCACTTCTCAGCCTTATCAAGCTAACTTTAACCAGTGGCTTTGGTGTCCCTGTTTTCTCTGCCATGTCAGTAGAGGAATATAAACAAAGCCGCTTCCCTTCTCATTATCCTCCAGCCAGGAGCTCCTCCTCCCACAAAGGGCTACATGCAAACGTCTTAGTCTTTTCTATGCCTACCACAACACAAACCATTCCTCAAGTCTCACCTGACTCTACCAGTCAATGTCAGAATTATGAGGGGCCATGTGAAACACAACAAGGGTCCTACATTTTTTCATCCTATTACTGTTAAGAAATCTAAGTTCAAATCAATTGTTGGTTTCAGGATTCATTAATGTTATGATTTTACTTTTGTTTAAATTACCACAAGCCTCAAACCCCTTTGAATTAGAAACTTAAGATACTTCAGTGACTGAGGGCTGGGATCAGAATAAGGAATTGTCTTTGAGATCAAGGGCCCTTTCTTCACTTTTGAAGGTAAAGAAAAACAAAATGTTTACAATCATTACTCTTAGGAAGGAAGATGGCTTACAATAATGTCAGTCTCTGTCCTAGAGATGAACTTTTGACAGCAGTTCAGAGGGATAGGTGTATATTTTTCCCTTGGTGGCTAATATACACTCTTTAGCCTTCCTGGTTATCACGATGGTCATTTTTACTATTATCCCAATCCTAATCCCAAGAAGAGCTTTCTTTCATCTTATGGCATTAAAAAAGGCAAAAAAAAAAAAAAAAAAAAAAAAAAAAGGATCATTTAATGGAGCTACACTCACTCATCTTCAGAGCACCTACACTTTGCCAGTCACTTTGTTGGGATGAGAGGTAAATGCTACACAGCCTGCCCCTTTAAAGATGCACTGCTGCTGGAAACGGTCCCAGAGGCATGCAGAAGGCCCTGAAGCAGCAGAGTTCAGACACTTGTGCCAGTCTCCTCTTAAAATCACCCTGCACCACACAGATGTGCTGTCAGCTTAGGAGGTCCCCCTCCACTGGAGCAGAATGTATATAACCAACAAGTCTCCTTAGACACTGATAAAAACAGAGTGGAACATATGCTCCAAACATGACAGTGATGCTAAAGGAGAGTGGGGACCTGCCACCACCTGAAGAAGGCAGAGGGAGAAAAGATGCCTGAAGGACAGCACTCCTCAGTGGCCCTGCCCCCAGGCTTTTCAGATATATGAGCAAGCACGTTATCATTTCTGCTTAAGCTTTGTTCCAACTAAGTCTTGGGAGAACCACCGGGCAGCGGCCATAGGAGAGGGAGTAATCAAGAGGGAAAACGGGGCATTTAATACTGAATAGTCGTACTTGTGACTGGGTCTAGTAGAAGTAGAGTTTGTCAGGAGACGTAGTTATTCTCAAAAATGCCTTTGTTCTATTTCATTAATCCAAAACAAAGAGAGGTATGGAAGGGGTCAAAACACTTCCTAAATTCTAAATTAATAACCTACTAGTAACAGTTATCAGATGCAAATGTTGTGTTTATGACTGAAAGTAGCTTTCTGGTAAGCATCTGCCATCTGATGAACTAGATTAAAACCACTGTTTTTTGAGAATGATTTGAATACATTTTTTTGACTGGACTAACCATAATCTTTCCTATGGATCTCGGCAAATTATACCCAAACCTACAGATGAGGTCCCAGACATTAAAGTGTATTAATCCAGGCCACCTTCTACTCATGGTGCTTTCTTAGAAAGCAAGAGTCAATGGCTGGAGATTCACCTAGGCCCTAAGGTGATGGATAAATGAAAACCACATAAATAATACCCACATTCCAACCTCCCTCCACCCTCCAAATATCAAAAGCAAAAAGCACTTTTTTTAGTTTAAATACCAAGCAGGTAAATATAGGTAAAGAGAACTGGATCAAAGGAAATAATCTCTCGGTAGGCCGACATCAATAACCCACCAAAGAGGCCATTAACTGACAAACCTATTGCAAACAACTACTCTGCCAAAAGCTCTGGGTCTAGTCAGTCTGTACTCAGGGTTGAAGGAGGAAAATCCAACAGATGACAGTGCCAATTTAGGAGCTTAGGTTAAGTTTGCAGGACACAATACAACACCACCTGTAAACCCTTGGCCAGGCACAGAAAAATCAAACCAGGAAGAAAAACAAGCCTCCAAATTAAATGTGTCCATATTACATATTAAGCTATTTCAAATAAAAATCGAATACAGCGTTTTCTAGAACGTTTTCTTATTTTAATGTGCATTCTTACTTATGTTTCCAGAATTTTTTAAGAAGTATTTTTTTAGTTGTAAATGGATGTTTTAATTAATTTATATGCAGTGCTGAGGATCAAACCCAGGGCTTCACACATGCCAGGCAAGTGCTCTACCACTGAGCCACAACTCCGGCCCCTCTAAAATTTCTAACAACAGTATATGGTGCTTATTTAATGTCAGTATACACACAACATCGAATATGACAATGAGTCCAATTATACATTGTAGGTATAATCTGCTCTTACACTGAGAACTACAAGGATGGTTCGTTATTTCTGATAACACCTAAACACAAGCTGCTTAGTCCAAACAAGTGGTTTCCCTTTTTTTTTAAAGAGTATATATTTTTTAAAAAATATGTATTTTTTTTCTTTTTTTAAATGTGGTGCTGAGGATTGAACCCAGGGCCTCGCACGTGCAAGGTGAGTGCTCCACCACTGAGCCCCAGCCCCAGCCCTCAAACCAGTGGTTTTTCAATCCACGACTTTTCTGCAGTGCTGGGAAGGGACCCAGGGTCTCTTTCATGTTAGACAGTGCTCCACTAAGCTACACACCAGTGCACCTTTTTTTCTTAAAGTTGTGAAACCTCATTTTCAAAGAAATCTTAAGTGAAATATTAGAGATTAAAAAGTGGAGAGAGATGGTTACATTTTAAAGGGAGAGGGAAAAATATCTTGCTTCTAAGCCTCAATCTCCTTGAAACACTTAACAGTCAAATCAAGAAAGTGGTATATATTTATGCCAAAGGGACAGTCTACTGAGATGCAGACTCTGGTGCCCAGTGGGCAATTCTATTAAAACAAAATTTTAACAGTTTTCTAAAAAATCTCTATAAATAAAATTAGTCTGATGAGTTTATGAAGTTGCAGGAGTCCACACAGGAAGCTCAAAGGATCAGAACATACATTTATACTGTGATGCTGTCTTTTTAATATTTCTACATTAAAGTTACAAAGAAAAATACAGTGGTAGAAGGGGTTTAAAGGCTGGAAATGATGCTACTTACTACTAGTGAAGAAAAATGGCAGCTGAACAGAAAATTAGTAGGAAACTCAGACCCTTGATACTGAACTAAAAATGAAGTACTCCAATTAATGCTGATGCTAGCTAATATCTACCTAAAGATCTCATAACCCCCATTGAGGTTCCAGAGATTTTTGAAGTTTCTTTAAATCAATGGGCTAACTTAAAATGCTAAGTTATGCTGGCAATCTTCTAAGGGGAGGCATTTATAATAAGATTCTCATAAGGAGAATCAAAGCATCAGTTACTTTACTGCTGCTCATGATAACACTTTCTTCTTCTTCTTGAGAACAGATCTTCTTGTGGCACACCTGAAATCCCAACTACTCGGGAGGCTGAGGCAAGAAGACTCCAAGTCTAAGGCAGTTCTGGCAACTTAGCAAGACCCATTTATCAAAAAGGGGGTGTGTGTGGATGAAGTACCTCTGGGTTCAATCCCCAGTACTGAAAAGGGGGAGGGATGACACAAACCATTATTGCAGAATAAAATACAATTCCCATATTCATGTAGTCTCTTTCCTATGGCCACATGATCAATACCTGTCAACAAAATCACTGAGTCAAAGTGTGGTCATGGTAACCCGTAAGCCCTTATCTTGACTCTACTGGGACTTGCAGCTGAAGCAGCAAGCACAAACACCTATATTTGCTTTAAGAGTGTCACTAAGTGCTACATTTAAACTAAACTATCAGTAAAAAAGTGTATATAGTTATATTTTTATGAATGAACCCTATACAGCCTTGCTAGAACAGTCCTCCAGTGAGTGACCAGTTGAAAGCTTGCATCCAGCCTGAAAGCAATCCTCCATCCCATCTTTTTCTAAAACACAGCCCTGGGCAGCAGAAGCTCCTCTTTCACTCTTCTGCATGCAGGCAGAAGACCTGCAAGATGCCAGCAGTTCTTCACAGAACGGTAGCTCAGGGGTCTCCTCCTTTCACCACCTTCCAATCCTAAAAAGCTAAGTAACAGATCATTTTTTGACTATCTACGGGCAGAATGATAAAACTACAAAAAGTAAGAAAATAAAGTTTGGTCTCCTCTTTCCTTAAGCTAAGCAGATGTACAGTAGAGCTGAGACTAAAACAGAGAGCTTTCTGGAAAGCCAGGAGGACTAAGAAAAACTACTTTGCAAATGATGACACGTTTGTACTGAAAGCTAAAATCTGAATAGTGAACATTAATTATATTGCTAGGATAATCATATCAGAATACTCAATAAAGACAAGATCAGACAGAAAATGTTACTAATTTCCGTTTTCTTCTCTTTTAAATCACTAACGGTATTGGACTTGTACTTTTCTCCCAGTTTAGTAATAAAAGACACTCAATTAATAAAACACCACACAAAATTGCCTACAAACACACACACACACACACACACACACACACACACACTCAAGACCATTTTCTTCACATTTTAAATCTCAATTATTTAATTCTTTACAATTAAGTTTTTATAACTCTTTCTGGAATAGGGAGACTAAGTTTATGCAAGGCAAGATGATAATATGTGTCTAAACACAGCATCCTATACAAAAATATTTATAGGATTTTTGGTGATTTTCTAAAACAGTGAGTGAACCCCTTCCACCAACAACCCGGCTCCAAAGAGCCATCATCTCTTTGCTTGGTCACTGTAAGGGGAATACTCTTATACCCAACAGCTCATTTCAAAAGTTCACTTTTTACAATGTTTTATAAAGTGTATATTGCTTTTAATTCAGCTGTTGAATAATTCTCTAGTCACACGATAGCCTTTCAAAGTTTTAAGACACCCCCTACCCATGCCTTTCCAATTCTTCCCCCTTCTACCAGCTAACCATGCTTTTTTTTTTCACTCCTGTGATTTTTATAGGCCATTCTCCCCCAATGGCTGGGCTCTCATTTATCGATTTTCCTTGTACCTTGCATAAACTGTTACACTGGATGGGACAAATGAAAGAGCGAATTCTGGACATTATTATTTTTAAACTTTTTTTTTATTGTGCATTATAATAACACAGAATAGTGGGATTCATTGACACATTTGTGCATGCACATGACATAATTCAATCAACCTATTATTCTTTAAAGTCGTGCTCCTGAAATAAGCATTTGTGTTGCAAGTGGCTACTTCCCATATGACTATATCCAATTAAAACCTTTATTTGTTTATTTTTTAATATTTATTTTTTAGTTCTTGGTGGACACAACATCTTTATTTTATTTTTATGTGGTGCTGAGGATTGAACCCAGCGCCCGGCGCATTCCAGGCGAGTGCGTTACTGCTTGAGCCACATCCCCAGGCCCCAAATAAACCTTTACACAACAACACTTGAGCTGCCCTTTTCAGTTAGCTTGTTCAGCTAGTAAAGAAAAAAAAGATACTTTTTTGTTGTTGTAGTTTGCAGAGCTGGGGATGGAATCCATGACTTCATCCATGCCAGGCAAACATTCTACCAGGAGCCCCACTCCAGCTCAATACTTTTATTTCAACAATCTCCAGTCTTTCAGTTTCTCAGCTGTAGGGACATGAGCACTCTGTTAAAATGAAAAAGGCGGCAAAAAGATTCATTTTCCTCATGATATTAATTGAAATCTGTTATCAAAAAGTAGCACTGAAAGAAACCTAAAGGTCGCCTAATGTGAATTTTCCTCATTTTAAAGATTAGCACACAAGCAGGTCAATCAACTACTTGTCTTTGAGAGAGCTGGGTCTTGAGGTCATACCCAGGTCCGTGGTGCAGTGGTGCTCCTCCCACTGCCCATGCTGGTTAGGTTCTAATATCTAACATTCATTACAAACAGCATGCTATACACTTACATCTGAGAATACCACAACTTCAACACGCTAAGTTGAAATGGTCTTAAAGTATTGAATAGCTACAGAGCACAAGTGGTGATACAGAGATTAGATGAGATATACATCCAAGGTCAGTTGGATGATCCCATCACATCCAGAAAAGAATGGAAACAACTCAGCTCTGTGAACACTTGTCTTACAATGCTCTTATCACTTTGAATGTCAACAGCTACTAGATAGTCACATATGCAGTACCTTTCTCTGTCCAAATCACAATGGTACTATTTTGAAAAAGGAAAACCACAACCTTGGCATCCTTGACACCACAGTTTTTCAAAAAGCAGATGTCTCTTGCTTGTTCCTCCTTTACCTTCCCATTGCTTATCCTCAGTATGCATGTTCTTCTGAAAGCTGCAGAGGCTCTGACACCCCTTTCCTTTGTTTGGAAGGAGGTATTAGTAGGAGGTTATTCCACTCAACTACCCCAACCTCCTTCTTCCAAATAAAGGTTCTTTTTGTTCCAAATGGATAAGAAAACAAGAACATGCGTCCACACAAGAACTTATACATGTGTGTTCTCAGCAGCATTATTCATAATGCCTCCAAAGTAGAAACAACTTAAAAACTAACTGATGGAGAATATATTCATATAATGGGATATGATTCAGTGACAAAAGGAATAAAGTATTAATATATGCTCCAGCAAAGCTGAACCCTGCAAATAAGTCAACGAACCCAGTGACAAAAGGTCATATATTGTATGGTTGTTTATACAAGATGTCCTGAATGGGCACATGTGCAGACACAGAAAGGAGATTATGGCCAAGAGAGTTGGAAAGGAGATTGCTTTCTAAATGGTACTACTAGGTTTCTTTCTGGGGTGATAATATTGGGATTGAACCCACCAGGGCCTCACACATGCTAGGGCAGGAGGTCTACCACTGAGTTAAATCCCTTGAACTGTATGAATCCCGATAAAGCCGTTACCAAAGCAAACAAATATGCAAAATACAGAAAGCAAAAATAACCTCCACAAAATTTACCTGAAGGCAAGCAATAAGTATTGTTAATATAATTTATCCTTCCAGATTTTTATGCACGCACGCATATATATATATATATATATATATATATATATATATACATACACACACACACACACACATATATATATTTAGTCCTGGACATTGAACACAGAGCCTCACACATGCTAGGCAACAGCTCTAACAGTGAGCACTACTCACAGCTCTGTTTTCCCTTTCCAATATAAATAGAATATATGTATTTTAGTGTTTAAGAAAACCAAAGTAGCTTGAAAATTTTGTAAATTATTTTTTATTAAAAAAACAGTGCTTTTCAGTAAGATACTAGCCATAAGAGGATTAATGAAGCACCTGAAATGTGACTACTCTGAATTGACATGCTTCTTCTTCTTCTTCTTTTTTTAAAGTACTGGGGACTGAACCCAGGGCTACTTCACCTTTGAGCTAAAATCCATCCCTAGCCATTTTTATTTTTTATTTTGAGACAGGGTCTCGATAAGTTGCTGAGGTTGGCTTTGTAATCCTGCCTCAACCTCCTGAGTCACTGGAATTATACGCATGAACCATCATGCCCAGCTGAGATATGCTTTTAAAATATAAAATACCCTCTCAATTTCTAAGACTTATTATGAAAATAAGAACCTGATAAGTCAAAACATTTTAGATTATGCTGAAATAATAATACTTTAGATATATTAGGGTCAAAATATTATTAAAATTAATTTCACTTTTTACTTTAAAAAAAGTGGCTACCAGAAACACTGATGAACCTTGAAGACATCATACTAAGTCAAATAAACCAGTCACAAAAGTATGATTCCACTCATGAGGTATTTAAGAATAGTCCAATCTAAGAGACAGAAAGTAGATTGGTTGTATAGTTTCAATTTTGCAAGATAAAAAATTGTATAACTTAATGCCACCATACTGTGCACTTTAAAGTGGCTAAGAGGAAATTTTGTTATTAAAATTAAAGACATGGGCTGGGATTGTGGCTCAGTGGTAGAGCGCTTGCCTAGCATGTATGAGGCACTGGATTCAATTCTCAGCACCGTATAAAAATAAATAAATAAAATAAAGGTCCATCAACACCCAAAAAATATTAAAAATAAATAAATAAAATTAAAGACAACTTTTTAAAATGTAGCTGTTAAAAAATTTAAGGGAACAGCAATGACTATGAAAGCAGATAAAGTATGCTTCAATTTTAATAGCAGCAGAGCAGCTTGTGTTCAAAACCAGAGGCATTTATCATTGATGGGGATGTGTCAAAGCTATGACTACTATGCATTTGTTAAGATTCCCTGGAACATGACAGATTGTCTAGAGCAAGTCTCTGGATGTAGGACAGAACTGAGGCCTTTACAAATGTCCAGACCATTTTGGATATTGTTAAATGAGTGATTCTATGGAATCTGGGTGGCCCCAAAACTTTAAGTACTAAGACTGACTGACTGACCCACCGACCAACCAGAGTTCACTATCTTGGTAAACACGCTCCTCGTCAAGAAGCCAGAAGAGTGTAACACATCACCCTTGGCAACAAAGGTCCTGATTGGCTCTGCCTTGACTAACAGGTCTAATACAGCTGGAGGCATTTCAATGAGAAGCTCAATGCTTTTCAGCCTAGCGTGGCATCACAAAAAAGCACTTTTCAGAGAAGCTCCTTGTTCAATCAAAAATGAAAAAAGAAATAAAGAAAGAAATAAGCCAGGTGTGGTGGCACATGCCTGTGATTTCAGCAGCTTGGCAGACTGAAGGCCTAAGCAACTTTTGAGACTTTGTCTCAAAAAACAAAACAAAAAAAAAAGGGGGGGGGGGAGACCACTGGAGATGCAGCTCAGTCGTTAGGAGCCCCTGGGTTCAATCCGCTGTAGCAAAAAACAAACAAATAAATAAATAAGATAATTTAAAGTTTCATTTAGTTACAAGAGTAGAATTATAAAAGGATAAAGGTCCTGGGGGAGGGGGAAACAGGAATCCTTACGAAAGGTAGCAGAATGAAAAAAAAATTAATGGTTCTTTAAGCAAGGTTTGTTTTTCTTCATGTTGGTGTAGTTTATTAATAGACCAACAATAAAACGGTAAATAATAGCATGGTTTATAACGTTATCAGTCATTAAACTTATAATCATACTGGGATTTAAAAGCTTTATTTTAAATGCTAATCACAGATTTAGAAAAAATGACTTAAAACTATAAATTATACAGTTAGTAAAGAGGTACTCATGCCTGTATAATATAATTACAATGTATGTTTTTTCAGCAGATTAGTTTTCATGATCTCAATTGATGCACTAAATAGAACTCTTAAAATATGCAGGACAAGGTTGCCATCCCACTATTTAAGAAGGTCCATTAAAAACATACTGTTAATCAAGTGTGGAGGCATCTATCTGTAATCCCAGCTACCTGGGAGGCTGAGGCAAGAGGATCCCAAATTTGAGGCCAACTTCCTCAATTTAGTGAGAAGTCCTAAGCTACTTAGCAAGACCCTGTCTCAAAAAAT
The DNA here is from genome assembly GCF_045843805.1 of Urocitellus parryii. NCBI lineage: Eukaryota > Metazoa > Chordata > Mammalia > Rodentia > Sciuridae > Urocitellus > Urocitellus parryii. Next base: position 191,940,773 of record NC_135536.1, on the reverse strand, counting down.
AAAAAGGGCTGGTAATGTAGCTCAACGGTAAAGCACTGCTGGGTTCAATCCTCATGACAGAACAGAACAAAGACACCGCTTGGATTTTTAGCTCCATCTCTAGTACCCACATCAATGAGGAGTACTTGCCTAGAAAAGGCATGCAGACGTAATGCTCCATAAATACAGTAATGCATCACCAACTAAGTACTAGGAAGCTTCAGAGGAGGGAAAGTTCTTCCTCAACACAGAGAGTGGAAGTAGTTACTGAGTTGAAGTTGCTAAGCTAGGTTGAGTATCTGTTCAATATTATTGCAAAAAACTGGCACAGTGCCACAGGGAGGAAATCAGAAAGTTCTAGGAACTACTGCATAGTCAGAATGGCTGCTGGTCAAGCTTCTGAGTGATCATGACAAGGTTGGAAAGACCAGTTCAAGTTAGAAGGACTTGAATAAGGAGCTGCAGTTCACTGCATGTCTGCAAGGCATCTGAGAGGCTGCAGGTACTGAAATAGAGAAGTGCTGTGACAGGACATTTTCTGGTAGTGGTGCTGGGAACTGAACTCAGGAATGCTGGACAAGGGCTCTACGACCGAGCTACATTCCCAGCCCCAAGAAGTGATATGACTTTAATGGTACCTTCAGAGGATGACTCTGGTTGTGATCAGCAGGTTCCATTAAGAAAGGCTGGAGTGGACACCACACTTAGCCAGAGTCACCCGAGGGATCTGGAAGGTCCATGAAACCATCACTGTCTTAGGTATGACACAGAGGTCACAGAGAAAGGAAAAAAGAACCTTTTCTTTTTTCTTTTTTTTTTTTTTTAAAGAGAGAGTGAGAGAGGAGAGAGAGAGAATTTTTAATATTTATTTTTTAGTTCTCGGCGGACACAACATCTTTGTTGGTATGTGGTGCTGAGGATCGAACCCGGGTCGCACGCATGCCAGGCGAGCGCGCTACCGCTTGAGCCACATCCCCAGCCCAAAAAGAACCTTTTCAAGGATATCTTTATAGCCTAAATTAAAGTTTGTGTTCTCCTAGAAGATTCCTGTTTTCATGGACAAAAATTTACTTGACCTATGAGCCCCGTGTAAAATTTCTTTTACCTTACAGTCTAACTTCTTTAAGTTGACTTAGGGTAACATGGCACATAACACTGTTTTTTGCTAGAAATGATGCTAAGATATGATGATGAAAAATCTACCCTAGAACTGGACAGATGTGTTTATGCTCTGAGACTTATTAGCTTTGTGATCCAAAAGCCTAGAGGTCTGTTTCCTTATGTAAAACCAGAAAGACACTACTCCACTGTTCCAATGTCAGAAAGATTAAATGAAATGATGCAAGTTAATGCTTAAAGCAATAACCATTATTACCTTAAACCAGATCAGATTCTGAAATAATCACTTTGAAAATTCTTAGTATTCTGAGTAAAATACGAGGGTATAAACTTGGACTATTATTTTTCCTGAGAAGCAGATGTACATTTGTATTTACACAAAGCAGTGCTTTTCTGCAGTGTTTTAAATGCATCCCTATGAGGCATTCAAGTTAGTTAGCATATTCTTAACTTTAACAAGCTCAGTGGTATTTAATATGCTTATGCATTAGAACACCAACAACTGCTGTACATAAACCTAGTGACTTGCAGTTATGTAGAAACATCAAGGTGTGATCAAGATTTTGCAAATTATTATTTTTTTCAATACATGTGTTACTCCTTTATTAATTTTTATGTGGTGCTGAGAGTCAATCTCAGTGCCTCACATATGCTAAGCAAGTGCTCTACCGGTGAGTGCTAAGCCACAACCCCAGCCCTGGGTTACTCCCTTTTTAAGACATTCATACCAATAACTGCCAATAACTGGAAATTGCTATTGTACCGCTGCTTCTCCTGCTACTTTGACTAGATTTCAGACAACAAGCCTAACCATGATCACCAGGAATTTCTAGTACACTGATGGAACCTGTGGTTTTCAGGTTATTGTCACGAGGAAGTGTAATATATATATACTGATGGAGGGGAAGATGACCCCTGAAGGAGAAGGTGAAAGCCGAGCAACCTCTAGTCTGACTCCTTAAACCTTCATCAGTTTGAGTTCACATAAAATTTTATATAAAAAGGGTATGTGTGGGCGTGGGGAGAAGAGATGCCTTACTGCTTACAGGGAAAAAAAAAAAAAAAGACTGAAGACACTTTCTTTTTTCTTTGTTTTGGGCACTGGGGAATGAACCCAGGGGCACTTAACAACTGAGTCACATCCGTTTTTGAGATAGAACGTCGCTAAGTTACTGAGTTTGGCCTCAAACTTGCCAATCTCCTGCCTTGGCCTCCCGAGTTACTGGGACTACAGGTGTGAGTCACACGCCTGGATAAGACTGAACACAATTTCCAATGCTCCAATCTAGATTTGGGGAGTGTGTGAGATGGGGAACACTTCTCATTTCACTTTTAAACAGGTATTGCAGCAAGGCAGGGATACATCATCAAGAGTGACTTCAGCACTCTGCTACTTAAGAAAGAATTTCACAGGCTTAAGAGAAACGTGAAAAAGGGAAATAACTCACAAGTGGGCTTAAGAGGACAAGCAGATATGCCCATTTATAATCACTATAGAAACATGCCACATCTTTGCATCTAAATGGTATAAGACAAAAAGTTACTTTGATTCTCTAGTAATAAATTTTTCATGTTCTATCAAAACCACTGAGAAATAATCTCCCCAAATTAATGGGAAATGTATTTTTCATCATTCTTGAATCAGAGTAATTTTTATAAACCATGCTCTCATTTCTAAACTATATCCCAGAGTCTAGGCTTAACCCAAACAGTTTTTCAAAAGCATTTTTTTAAAATTGGAAAAATAGTTGTACTCATATGGTGTTAAGTAACAAAGCAGGTTACCAAACAATACAACCAACAAGTACATTTTAATAATAAGTGAATAAATAAGCGTTTATTCCTAGGGAATAAAAAAAATTTTGATGGGATTTCAAGTTATTTTTAGTTTCTTGTTTTGGCTAATCTGTAATTTTTTAAATTGGTTCTTCTACTTATACATGACAGTAGAATCCATTTTGATGTAATAATTAAGCATGGAACATATCATCTAGTTCAGATCCCAGTACCTCTCTTTTTCTTTCCCATCTCTACTCCCTTCCCTCTATTGATCAGCCATTCACCTACAGTTTTTTAAAAAATTCATTTCTGGGGCTGGGGTTGTGGCTCAAGTGGTAGAGCGTTCGCCTAGGACACGTGAGGCACTCGGTTCGATTCTTAGCACCACGTAAAAATCAAATAATGATGTTTAAAAAAATTCATTTCTGTTGATGTACTCAATGGAAAGGTTCACTGTGGCATATTCATGTATATACACAGGAAAGTTACGTGAGATTCATTCTACCCTCTTTCTTTTTCCCATCCCTCCTCCCTTCCTTTCAATCCCCATTGCCACTGAACTTCTACGCAACCCACTACTGGGGGTTAGCTTCCACATATCAGTGAAAACATTCAACATTTGATTTTTTTGGGGGGATTGGCTTATTTCACTTAGCATGATAGTCTCCAGATCCATTCATTTACCGGCAAATATTATTTTTGTAGCAGGCTTTGCCACTTCATGACTCAATCTTCACTCGTTCCCTGGATAAGTATTTTTCTTATTGTCATTTTTAAGTATAACTGACCTTGAACCAAAATGTTGAGTACTCTTTGCACCGGGACACTCTCAGGCTCAGTTCACCTCTTCATAAGAACAAGAATTTTGTCAACATAAATTTACAATTCTAATTTAATATTTTAATTCTGCCCTGTTTCCAGCAGACAGCTTCTTCATTAAGAAGATCTGACAGGTTTTAAGAAAGAGGCCACTTCCAAGGTTTTCAACTAAGTTACCAGCTCTCACCAAAAAGGGAGAGGTTTATAGATTTTAAAGGGAGGAACAGGTTTCTCAAATGGAGCACAGAGAGTTGAGAGAGTGAGAGAGAAAGAGAGAGTGGGAGAGAGAGAGAGAGATTGACTGATTCATATAAGCAAAAATAACTGTTCCGAGGAGAGAAGGAATAAGAGTGCCCTAAACCAAAACACTGAGAAAGGCAAGAGGCCCTTCATTAGGTTTCTTTTTACACCCGCACACAGGTTAACGTCAAACCAGACATGCTATTTCAACTAAATGCCACTGCACACTCTACACCCATACTTCCCTTTGGGGGCAACCAACTTCTTTAACTGCAGAGCCTACTTGGAATCCTTGAGTGTAAGCTGATATATAAGCAAAAAACGGCATTACAAAAATATGAAGCATTTGTCTGAGTCCTCATTAGCCAAATAGCTCAGAGGAACAGTATAAAGGCCTGTATTCCAAGAACAGGCCTGGGAACCAGCCCAGACATATTCTGTGGCTCAGTTCATTATGGGATGGTGCCTCGATTTCCCTACTTGTCAAACAAGGAGAGTACTGAGAGAATTGAGAATGGTTTAAAAAGTATTTGGAAAGTAAAACTGGCAAACCACCAATGTTGTTTTATAATACCATAAAAGCCAGCCAGCAATGGGCCTTTACACTTAATAGATTCATGCTTATTAAAGGCACATGAGAAATGACACACAAACAACCCACAGCTAAGTGACTCAATTACAAATCTATACCCTTCCTGGAGGAAAGTATTAGAATGTGCAGAGATTTATTTTTCATTCTAAAGGCTGATCAAATAATGTATGATTCTTTTAAAAACTATGCACGTTTTCAAGCTGAATTTTAAACCTTAACAGTTGTTTTTTGTTCAGGAAAGTCTTCCCTTTTGAAAACTATCTTCCATGCTCTCTTATTTTCTAAACCTTATTTCTGAAATGCTGCTGAAATTCTTGATAGGTTCCAGGATTTTTCTAGCAGCTGTCCTGGAACTAAGGAAGAAATCAATAATCCCAAAGAAGCTAGGGGCTACCTCTCAAGAACTCAAGAGAGAACAGTGAATTCATACACTGAGATGAGGGAACTCAGAACTGAAATATTAATAGGAGTTTTTCATTTTCCACTGAAAAGAATAAAACTGTGCATTCTCAAATTGTCACTCTGAATGTTTATATCTCTGTATAATCTAACTGATATATATATTCCCAGTTTGAGAAACAGGATAATATGTGAGAAGAGCCTTTTCCTTCCAGTGAAGCAGAATATGGATTCTCACTTGAGCTAGTCTTAAACTGGCTGACAGCAAAGGTGAACCACCACAAAAAGCAGGTGTAATGAGTACTAAGACACTGAGAAACTGGGAACACAACCATGCTCCCCTCACTATCTAATTAACAGGACAGGCAAACAACAAAAACCATGAGGTCACAAAGGCAGCATAGGCTGGGCACAACAGGACGGCTTATCATACAAAGTGTCTCAAGGATCAGGGTGGAAAGGGCCAATTATGGGATAGAGATAGATATATATACATGTACACTCCTCCTACCAGGCCCTCATGCTATTTTGTTACTCATATATAAAAACGCTTTCACATTCAAATATCAATTCAGTTCATCAGTTCAGTGTGGGGCTTGAGCTTTGGTTTCAAACACCACAAAAGTGTAACTGACAGCAATACGCCTCAGCAAAGCACGGCAACAGCTCCAGAGTGACACCCCAGTTCTCACAAAACTAGGGGAAGAAAACTTTGTAAATTTATGCGACACTGATAACATGTTGAGCGTTCTGAATCTAGTTAAATCATATCCATAGGTGTGTGTGCCCTAACGTATGTGCCTCTCAGGTAAGTATATGAAAGTCTAACTCTCACTGAGGTATTTTACTCCTTCTGTAAGACATAACAGGCTTTATGACATTCCTTTAAAGTTCTCTGCAAGTTCAGGTTGATCTTGTGGCTTATTGCACAACAGACATGGGCACTTTGTTGAAAACCACAAATTAGATTCTAATGTTAAAAAATAAAAATTTAACTCTTGTTCATGATCATATAATTTACAAATGCTTATTCCACTAAGATTTCAATAGTTAATTAAAAAATCTAAGAAAAATCTATCAAGTTTAACTATAACGTTTCACCCCTACATGTATTAACCCCAAATGACCTTCCCTAACGTTTTAGTTGTATATAATAAAATGACAATCACTTCTAACTCTAAATCCCAACTATATTTTTTAGGTATGTCTGTATGTGCACACAATTCCCTCAATTAACGGACTCACCCTTCCAGGCTCTCTCATGCTATTTTGTTACTCATGATTCTCAGAAGAATAAATTCCCAAGTGTTTCACTTTATCATCCTCCCTTTTCTACCAAAATCAGTCCCTGCTTTCTCCTTTAAAACAGCCCTGTCTTCCCTATTAAATCACAATTTTGACAACTAAATATGTAATCAGTAATATATCAATCAATAATGAACCAACATATTTCTGAATATTTTGATTTTCTAAATACAAATATACTTTCAAAATTTGTGAGCTCTAAAGGCAGCAACAATATCATATGTAGTACACCTTACATACCTAAGCTTTTAGTAATCGAATATAAATAATAAATATAAGTTCATTACCATAAAAATCAAACAGCTGTTTTCACTTGATAAAACCCCACTGGTTGATGACTTGGAAGTGGCACTGAAACAATCCATTCGACACTGTGAAGTTTTAGTTAATGTAAATAGTACCAGAAATTTTCTTGCATTCTGGCTTAAAGAGGTAAAGAAATTTAAACAAGGCAATTCATAGTGGATATGTTTAAAAATCAACGACTTCCAGGATTGACAAGACCAGAAGTCATCAGAGATTCATAGCCCAACTCACTATATGTCCTATTATAGGGGCCATAAAACCTAAAAGCCAAAGACTTGGTTAGTTTTAATATACAGCAGACTCTACAGTCAGGAGTCAGGACATTTTTCAGTATGGGTCAAGATAAAGAAGAAATTTTGACTTAAAAAAGTTCGATTACATACAACTTCCATTTTCTAGTTAACTGAGGCTATGTACTAAAATTAATGAATTTTCAGTTTACCTAATGTAAACTCCAGCCTTCAAGCCCAGTTGTTTTACTTTTTTATTTATGAGCTTAAACACCAGGATACCTTTAAAATTGGTAGAATACATGCCAAACCTCACAACAAATTTTCCTGTAAGGGGAAAATAGCTATTACCACCAAGGATATCACTTACCAACTGTATTTTATTTATAATTTGCTAAATCAAACAAAAATATCTTCACAAACTTCACCTCTAACAAGGTGTCTTCAAATTACTTACTTCAAGAACTTATGTTAACCGTATATCAAACACTAAATTCAGGTCAAAATTATGTCTGTTTAACAAATACTAACTACTCTTACACTACAAATAATACTATTTATATTAAGTATTAGATTCTGTAATTACTAAAAATTTACAAAAGCAATGTAGTTTCTAGAGAAATACCTGAACCAAGCTATCTCCTGTTCACTCACCAAAACGTTACTTGGTAGCAATAGTCCAAAGAAAATTTCACTTTAAAACCCAACTGATGAACTATGTATCAAAAACATCCACTGGTTTCCCATAAATGTGTCTTGGCATATCTATTTAAGATACTTGTAACAAAGCCTTAAAGGATCCATAAGTATCAACACCACCATCAATCTTTTGTAGAAAGGAGGAGTTCACAGAAAGGCATATTCTCAACTTTCTACACACCCCAGCCCATCTCATCAGCTTTTAGAAGCTTATTGACTCTTGAGATTGGTTATCAAAGTAGCAGTAATTGAGAACTCAAACATTATACATAAGAATGCATAATGCAATTATTACAATCTTAGCAACTTTAAAATTTTCTTAAACAAGCCATATGTCATTTCTTACATTAAGTGTTTAAAACCCAACTACTGCAACCAGCTCTAACAGATTCCTTGAGGAATCGTGGCTAGGCTGAAATTTTGGAAGTGTTGGCTTTGGTGGTGACCAAGGAGGAAGAAATCTCTGGCTCCCCTGTTGCTGCAGTCCCCACCCTTCAAAATGAATATACCCACCGGTGTGAATTGACAATGTAGTCCAAAGAGCAAGGCAGGAAACGAAGTCCAGATCCTCAAAATGGCAGTACAGGGCATAACCACTAGGCCACCTATCAGTTCAGTACAAAAAGTACAACCCTGTGCATCATGGTGTAAAAGCTGGGGCCTAGGTTTCGCAATGTGCATCTCACACCTATGGAAATAATAAGAGGAGTAAAATCTATAGAAATCAACACACCCTAAGAAAGTGGGTGCTCACAGAAGACTGGTGTCAACACTTGCAAAGGTGGTTGGCTACTGACATAACATGGCAAGCACAAGTACAAAGTTGGAAGGAAGCAAAATTTTACAATCAGCTGTTGAGTCTGACAATGAAGAACTCAACATGGGCTTGATATTTACCAACAAAGCTTTGCAAATCGTGACACCCATCTATCATGCTTATGAAAATTAACACCCCACAAAAACCTAACATCCCTCAAGGATGACTTTTAACTCTCAAAGAGTTGGAAAGATTTGAACTACAAGGATTTGAACCAATCAGCAATGCCCCAAACCTGTTCCTCTCAGATTTAAAATTTTCCCTTTTACCACCTGACCATGGAGAGATATTTTGACAGGGAGAATTCCAGAATCCCAGAGAAAGGGAATCTATGACCCAAGGATGTGCCAAGGTGATTCATCAAGAACAAGTATGGATTGTCTGAGGGTCAACAGTTTTGAAAAAGTAAAGAGAAAACTTTCAAAATGCAGAGTGGATTTCTTAAAAGAAGTAAAATCACTGCTCTTGACTCAATCCTTCGCCATGTTGCTGTCAGCTCACCAACTAAGAGTGCAAATTGTGTGTCTTGCTGGGCCCATTTTCCCATGGTCTGTAGAAGGCGCTGTGAAGCACATCCTGTTCTAGCTCTGGGGCCCTTCCCCCCTCTGCAGCCTTACCCAGTGCAGAGAATGCGCCCCCTACTGACTCCAACACTCATCGCCTTTAGCCGACTTGGCTGCGGTGCATTTTGGGTGGGGGCTGGTATTTTCTTCATGGCCATAAACCAGAAGCAACAATGCAGATTTATAAAGAAACTGTATCAAGCTATCCAAGAGATTTTTCCCCTCTTCCCTCCCAATTTGAAGGTACAAGACACAGGCACAAGAAGCATCAGGGATGGGTACTGGGTGTGAGGGGATGGACAGCATTAAAATGGCAAACACAGGAAACAGTTTGGTTCTTTTCCCTCCTAAGCCTTTGTCTGTGAAATGGGGTTATGGCAAGAACTGTCCAGAGGAACTGGTGAATGCAAGAACATTAAGAAGACTTAGTGTGGGTGTGAGTATGTGGCTAAAAAGGATATTAGACTTTAGACCCCGATCTTGGACAGAAGAGGAAGAGAAGCAATCGCGCCTTTTCCAGTAGACAAGACATCTAGGGTGGGGGGCGGAGGGGAGCAGGGAGGTAGCCCAGAGAAAAACAGGAGAATAAGAGGGTGCTCAAAAAACTTCCCATTCATTTCATTAAAAAAAAAAAAATCTTTTCGTAGCTTTTTGAATTTCCATTTTCTGCCATCTTACTGCAAAGTTGGGGCTCAGAAAGCTTCTAAGAGGCCGTGCTGACCAGGCAGCTGAGATTGAGAAAGCGGGTGGCTGACTGTGGTCAGGACTGGAGGGAAGCTGGCATGTTGGGGAGGCAGGTTTGCTCTGGGGAGGCAAAGACTTTCACTCCTTGCCGTGCATGCTCCCCGCCCCCCAACCTACTCCCCCCTCCCCCAGCTAAGGGTGGGTAGATCTGGCAGAAGGCTCGTTCCGAGCACTGGGGTGTGCGTGGGGGGCTCGTTTGGGGGAGGGGCGGAAGGGATTAGTTCCAGGGATGGGAGAAGCTCGGTCTGGCTGGGGGCGGGGTGCGGGGAGATGCCATTAGCTGCAAAAGCCCCGGGTGGCCAGGTTGGCCGCCGGCCTCGGCGGGCTCGCGGGGCAGAGAAGGGGGTCGGGCTGCAGGAGGAGGCGCCTGGACCCCCGACCTGGGCAGGGGTAGCGGTTCGCGCCTGGACTGGCGGCCCGCGGGCAGCGGAGTATGCAAAGGAGCGTGTGTGTGCGTGGACGGTGGCAACGCGAGCACAATGCGCCCCGCGCCCGGGCCGGGCGGCAGGGCAGGGCAGGGCAGGGCCGCGGGTCCGCGCGCCGGCTTACCTTGACTCGGCCTCGAGGCGCGCGCGGGGCCGGCGTGCTCGGGGGCCGGGCGGCGGCGGCGGGCGGATGGCGGCGGCACGGCGGTGGCGGCGAGGGCGCGCCCCGGGCCTCGTCGCGCTCTGGTTCGGCGGGCACCGGCTCGCGCCGCGGCCGCGGCTGCTGCCGGGGGGCGCGGCGGGCGCAGCAGAGCGGCGGGCGGCGGCGGCGGCGCGAGCGGCTCCCTCCAGTCCCCGCGCGGGCGACGGCGGCGGCGGCAGCGTCGTCGAGCGGTGCAGACAAAGGAGGGGCGGAGGGAGGAGACGGAGGGTGTGGGAGCGGCGGCTTCACCGGCGCGGGCGGGCGGGCGGCGGCCGCGCTCTTCTCGCTCCGCGGCTGCGGGGACCGAGAGAGGGAGCTGTGTCTGAGGAGACGCCAAAATCCCCCTTAGCGCTGCCTGCGGGAGGGGGAGGGGGCACAAGATGGCGGCGGCCGGGGGGCGGGAGTTCAGCTCATGGATCCCGGCGGGCGGCGGAGGGGAGACCGGGGCGGCGGAGGCGGCGGCGGCAACGGGCGGGGGAGGGGGCCGATCCCGCGTCTCCCCTCGGCAGACAATACAAGCGCCTCGGAGCGAGTCCCCGAACCTGCCCTAGCCAAAATGGCGGCCGAGAAAGAGCGGAAGTGACGTAAGTACCTCATTAGCATAAGAGGACTCATTGTCCAGCTAAGTGGGGGGGGGAGTGGGGGACAGTACCCCTTCCCCCTGTGCCCCCCAGGGACAACTCTCCTATCCCCATCTGTGCTTGCACCCAACTTTTTCTGAGGGAGTGTGCCCCAGCACCCCACCCCCGCCTAGGGGAAATTATATAATCCCCACTGAGGGGGAGCTCTCGCGAGAACCAGGAGGATTTGCCACTGACCCACTAGGAGGCGCCGCGGATAATGGCCGCAGTGCGCTCTCGGGGCCCGTGTGCTCCGCGGGCGACTTCCTCTGGCCGCAGCGCCGGCGGCGGAGGCAGAAGCAGCGGGCCGCAGCACGCCCAGCACTCAGTCAGGTGGCCGTGCTGGGGATCCCTGCGCGGGCCCAGCTGGGCCTGGACTACATCTGGCGGGAGGGGTGTGCGGGGCAGCGGGGCGGCTCCACGTGCTGGGAGGCGCGCGCGCTCATGGGCTGGGCCACAGCAGGAAGGGGCAGGGATACCTGCCAGTAGCGACTGACGCCTCCTGCCTTTAAGGAGGTGTGAGGGCCTCGTGCTTCGCACACCCACTGGAGATGAGACAACCCCATGGACGTCTGGACCCGTCTGTGGGTGGGGCACTCGTGGACCGGGCTGAGTTTTACAGAAGGCCTGCTCTTGACATTCTTCCAAGTCAAAGTGATGGACTCTTCTCTTTGGCCTGAAGGAAACAAGTGGGATCCCTAGTGTTTTGAAACCACCGAATGGTGAAGCCCAAGGATGCAAAGTGATGTTGCCTCCGAGTTTCCTCAAGAACCTTAAAAAACACCTTGAAGTCCTAGGGCCAGTGACTTCTAGTGCTCGCATAACAGGACAGCACGTCAACACGGATGCAGTTTGTAATTGTAGGTCAACCCCAACCAATACATTGTCTCAACATTTTAAAACCCATCTTTTATGTGCATCTGAGAATATATAATAGGTTAAAAGTATTTAAAAGTAATAAATATCAATTGTAAAGATACCAAGTCCATTGTTTTCCAATATGTGGTCTGTAAATACTGTAACGTTACAAGCTCAGAGAGTTTCCAGTCATACTTACCATGCCCAAGAATCTGACTTAAAGAAGTATGATGCCTAAGCAAGTTTAACAAACCTTCATTTAACATGGTATTCCATTAATTTCTGCAATTGTGATAAAATACATCTTTAAAAGTGAAATCAGTATTTCAATGGAAAACAACAGCTGGAAAATTTTGTTAAAAGGTGTGGGAAGGAAGCACGTGATTGAGCGGACTAGAGATGAACAATCTAATTACACATTGCACAAGACAGGCAAATACTAATACAAAATAAACTTATCTTTAGTTTTCCTTAGATATGCTTAGATTTCATACAGGGATAATACAAACACAAAGGAAGAACATCTGGATTTCATCCTTGGTTTCATTTATGAAGCAAAAAGGGATGCTAGATTCAGATGTAAATGTTTAAAATGATTTCAGTGTTTAAGTCACCAGATTTACTACAAAAATCATCTAAATAGTTCAAATTCTTTTCTAAATGATATCCAAATGGTGAAAGAATGTTCACTGCTCAACCGTTCTTGGTAAATTCCAATTGATAGTGCTATAATGATTGTGAGAACAAGAATTGAAGATTTTAAAAAATCTACTCTTGTGAGGCATGAAAAGGCAACACTATCTCTATAGTAGGTTCTCTGAGGTTGTTACTTAATTTCTGTTCCATGTACTTGATACTGGAAACTCCATTTAAAAAGAATAGATTCTTAACTCTCCAAGAAAAACAACACAAGAAAAAAAAAAAAATCTTGAGAATATCACAATTGTATTACAGCTTAAAACTTTTTTTTTTTTAAATCAAGAACTGTTGAAGTTCTAAGGAAAGTTGGTCCCTGGTGGGCTAACCAAACAGCTTTGGGCAGAAGAATTAACAGCAGTAGTTCCCACTGGAGTGTGTAGTTTTAGGTTCAACTTATGGGAGTTAGGGAGAGACTAATGTTCAAAATGACACCAAAGGTTTTAGTCTAGGATTTGTTTTTGGTAGGATCTGAGAGTAAGGCAAATGAAAAATCAGACTTTCAGTTTCTTTAGCACAGTTAAATTAAGTCAGTCAATACTATTCACTAGATTCAATTAAGTACACCTCCTCTTCCTTTTATTTGCAAAAGAAAGTCAACTAGATATTAAGCTTATTTGCTCAAAGTATGCCCTTACTCAAATGTTAAGATATTGCATGACCCAAAAGCTATGATACAATTAAATCACCTATGATAGACAAGGTAGGTAAATGGAATATTTGCCCTGGCTTTACAATACAACTTATCCTTCATTTTAACTGGCAGAACACTTTCCTGGTGTTCTGCCACAGAGCTACAGGGAAGAGATTTTTGCCACATTAATAAAAAGACATGAGCTTTGTTGAGGGGTTTGAAAT